>NW_027266862.1:0-106441 GCF_046630445.1 Rutidosis leptorrhynchoides | reverse complement strand
GCCAAAGTGCTAAAAAGATTCATCCAGCGGTGGATCGAAAAAATCTTACAAATCGGTCGGGGGGACGAAAATCATTAAAATTCTCGCAACCTGAAGGTCACGTCTATTTGACCGAAAAGCCAATAATCTAAGCAAGTTATTCTGAATAATGTTAAACAAGAATCTGAGTAAATGCACAAATAGGGATTTCCGATACACATTCGGGCATCACCATTGCTGAAACAACCTACCTGATAAACAAGAATCGCTGAAACAACCTACCTGATAAACAAGAATCGAAGCAGGAACGATGTGGATGAAAAACTAAATGGAAAATTCTGCATCTTTGATTTCATATTGTAGTGTAGACGAATAAAAATAAAGACATAAAACTACACAGCTATCACCTTGAAAACTAACTTGAATAATGTAAGCATAAGCCAATTTTAATCAATTTTTAGTTCAGAAAATCAAAGGGGAAAACTTTCTGACTACAAGGCTAGCCCCATTCAGACATGGGGAACCATCACCTACTCATCCAGACCAAAGAAAAAAAGACAAGTATATAACCTGCTTGATTAGTGATCTTATTCTCTTTATCATCGTCATCAATACTCAATTACCTACTTCCCGCTATAAAATCAACTCGGTTGACATTAAGAAGTGGATACTAATCAAGATCTAGACTCTTTTTCATTTTTTCATAAACCATATACGTAATGCTTGCAGCTGGAACAACCTTTAGAAGATTCGGTAGGAGTCCTTTGTAGAAACCTCTATAACCTTCTCTCTGAAAAGTTCTCCGAAACACATCCGACATTCCCTTGTATGCATCCGTAGAGTTGGTGCGTTGTGCTTGCAATCTGGAAAAGCAATAATCAATTCAATATCCAATTTAAACAAAACGATGAAAATTTTCAACATTAATACTGGCCAGCTAGTATTTGGAGTGTAATAATGAGTCTCTATTCCAGCTGTCGTAAAAACACAACATGTGTTAGATCATACCTTGTTCTGATGACTTGCAATGGATACACACACGTTGCTCCAAGCGCACCAGAAATTGTTCCACATCCCAGTTGCACAAGTGGACCTGGCTCTGTTTGCACAGTAAAAATAAAAATATATTATTTTTTTATTAAAAAAAAAAAGGAAAAGAAGTAAAATACTAACATATACATATTCTTACCAGTATCATGAAGAATGTGCACCCTTGACAAATCTTTTAAGGTTTCATAGGCAGCAAGATCAATGCCAGCATAAGGGATGATCCCAAGAAGAGAGGGTACGAGGCCTTTATAAAAGGCACGAGGTCCCTCATGAAGCCATATGTCCCTTGTCAGTCTTCCCAAATTGGGTGCTTTCCCATTTTCACTACCACAAGTCTGTAATCGAGTTTTGACAAGATCCAACGGATAGATTGCGGTTTGAGCCACTGCACCAGCCATGCCACCGGCTAAAAGCCTCCCAGACGCACCGATATCGTGCTTGTCTTCCCCTCCAATGGCTTTCTTTAACATTTCATAAGCATAAAACTTGATTGCACTTTCAGGGGCTACCTTCACAACATTCAACCCATTGCCTCGGAAAAAACCTAATAGACCACCTTCCTTGAGTATCTTGTTTATAGCTGGCAAAATACAAGCTCGTTCTGTTTGAACTTGCAAAATCACTTTTAGGCGATCGAGAGGAGCAGTAGCTGTTCGAGAAGCAGCTCCTGCTATGCCCCCTGCAATAAAGTATTTGTATTTCTTGACATGCTGACTCATGCCTTCAGGAATAACAGCTTGTTCTCCAATATCTACGTGGCATACTCTTTCCCAGTGATGATAGATATTCTCAATAGTAGCTTCATGCGGGTACAGTAGAAGGAAATCTCTCCATTCTTCGAATGTTATGATTCCATTATTGTCCTTATCAACATGTTCCACGAAACGTGCAAGCTCTTCATCATCAATTTCAATTCCTGGAAAGTAGAAACTGCCATGGCTTATAAGATGAAAACAACAGTATCCTATGCCAGTTTGAATGAAAAACTTCAACCTTAAGCATAAACAAATGAAACCTTATGGATCAAAATCTACCAAATAAGCCCAAAACCAAGCAATAACTCCTCCTAAACCCCCACCTTTTGCACTTTAAACCACAAGAAGTATATGATTCCGAAATCATAACTAGGTTTGAGGCAACATCACAATATAATACAACCATTACAGATATACAAAAACAAAGTTTCCAGCTTCATAAACTATGACAGCCTATGTTTCAATGTACCATCATAAAAGCACAATCAATAATTCCCTATTATGTTCCTACCTTAAATAATCTGATTCATGAGCTACTTCAAACTAACTTATCATCAATTCACGCTATTGGCCAAAGAACAAAAAGACATGCGAAACACAAGGCCATGCTAAAATATGATTATAGCCCATTGGCATAGCAAACATAACTACATTACCACCGCGGATACATATTAACCAGAGTCGATAATTAGAAAGAAGCTGAAGATACTAAAGCATACCAGCCTTAATCAGTGCATCCCAGAGCTCTTCAGGCAAAATGCAGCCGTTGTGTTCTACATCAATAGCTTGAAAAATCCGATAAAGTTCGAGCTCTTTAGCATCCATATATCTCTTAAACTCGTGATAATCAACCCTCCCATCCTTATTGGCATCACACACCCTGAACAGATCCTTTGCGTACTTATACTGAGAAGGAATCTGTAATGCAGACAACCCAGCCTCGATCTGGGAATAATCTAAATAACCAACATCAGTGGCATCGAAAAAATCAAAAAGGCTACGGATTCTAGTATCCCTCTCCTCCCTCGTCTCGCGCAATGCCAGAAGAACATGATCCATAGACACTTGCCCGGATTTTTTTACGGCGTTGCTACAATCGGGTCCTGTGCCCGTACCCGGTTTAGCCTTCGCCGGAGACTGAGCCTCCAATTTGGGCAACCCCACATGATGCTCTACAGCTTGTCGTGCTCCGGACATGTTTAATTGATTGAGTTGACAGAATTCGATATATGGGTAGATCTAGGTATAGTAGAATCGAGAAAAGGAAACTCTTTTTCAAGTGGGTTTATAGCGTGTGCTAGAAATTGGCATTGGAACAGGAAAACGCAAATATTCATGGACTTTTCTGGTTTTTCTTTTACTTCTGGAGAGTCAAAAATTGGGAAAAATTAAATAAAGAAATATATAGAGATGAACGAGTCAAAATTGTACTCAGTCTAGGAGTAAGGTCTTTTAGACTATGAAAAGAATTCCATGATCAAATCAAATTGATTTTGATGAGAGGTACCTGGTGAGAGGAAAGGGAACAACTTGGGAGTCGATGACGGGTTGATGAATGATGATGATGTTACGAATTAAAAAGGGAACTGATAAGAGGAAAAATCGTAAAAAAAAATTAATATAATATCAAAAATCGTATTTTATTTTTAGCAATAAAAATAAAATAAAAAATCTTGTCGCGTATGAGTTATGATAATGTCTTTACGAAAAAAGGAAGTTACTTCAAAAGTAGCACACTCAAAATGGGCCTGTCAAAGCAGATCTGTTCAATTGCTTGCAATTTAGTCTTGAACTTTAAAGTTTAAGCCCACGTTAAAAGATTTACATGTTGAGTTTGGCGTAATATCGGGATCGGGAAATTCGGGACGATCCTCTGTTCCGACATAGCCTAACACATCATTATTTACCCTCTAAAATGGATAGGTAGGAGCGGTCAGAATTTCACGTCGGAACGTAGTATCGATGGGAACTGCGTTCTATCGTTCTCATGTTATGTTTCGTTAAATTTAGTTTAGTTCCAAATTTTTATAGTACGACATGCTGGCTGAGCTAAGTTCTCTCTCAAGTTTTAGAATTTTTTCATTTTAGCCCTTAAATTTTTTTAATATTCTTTTTAATCTTTCTTTCTCCACATATTTATATATATATTGGTGTATTGTTTAGATCTTCAAGTCGAAGCATAGGATCGGAGTGTTCTACCGTTTTTACATTATGTTTTGTTAAATATAGTTTGATTCCACTATTTAGAAGGTATTTTTGGAGGTACGAATCAATCCAACTCGGAAGTGTTAGGATTCGTTTGGGTCGATTTCCTAATCGATTCGACTTGGTTTAATCGAGCTTTTAAAAGGTGGCGAAACTTCTAAAAAAAACATTTTATGGAACAAGTCCTTCGCATTTTAGTCGCACAAGAAAACATTGCTGCTAACATGCAACAAAGATTACATGAAAACGAAAACAAATCATTTCAGATTATAAGAACACCACACCAATGCAAGTTTCTTTAACATTTTGATTCTTCTATCTATGCAATGATCTTCTCGAATCACATTTGTCTTGTTGTAAATAAATGGAAAACTTAAAAATGGAATGTTTTGACTTTGACCGCCTATTCCTACTCAAGTCATTGGCCAACCCAAAAAAAAGGTAGTTAATCAATTGTGAGGTTGCCGGGCATTTTGCTAATGTTATGAGGCAAAAACGACCCACAAAACACCATTGTTTAACATTTTTCACTAGAGAAAAAAGAAAAGAAGAAAAAGAAATGAAATAATATTCAAAAATATTAATTTCAAAGAGGTAAAAAAGATTGTGTTAGGAGGAGATGACAGGAAAGAAAGAGAAATCGAAGGTGCGAAAAGAACAGAGATTGCAAGAGATTTCTCTCCTCAGAACAATTCCATACTCAGATCATCAAAGGTTGATAAATTCTTGTTTTATAACATTTTTTATAATTTAAATGAATTATACGGTTACTTGTTAACCAGGGAATTTTTAGGTAGGAACTTCATTTATTCGTTACATGCATAATATCAATTGATATTCGTATATTTTAAAAAAAATATCTAATCGTGAAAAGAAGGAATATTGACCATGTAAGTTTGATTTGCATGCATATAATATAGAAACTGTATACCTACAATTTTTCCTTGTTAATTATGGTTTCAATTTTGGCATAGGTGGTGGTCATCGGAGACAGTTGCGGTGGTGACTGGTGCGAACAGGGGAATTGGATTCGAAATCGCTAGACAACTGGCGGGACATGGCTTGACAGTTATCTTAACGGCTAGAGACACGGCTGTCGGAGAAGAAGCTGCTAAAGTGTTGCAAGAAACAGGTCTCACTGTCGATTTCCAAAAACTCGATATCATAGACCCAGAATCAATCAAAGAATTTTGCGAATGGGTACAAACAAAATATGGAGGTGTAGATATTCTGGTAATTAAAATAATTAATTAAAGCATTAATCAATTTTAAAATATTCTTTCTTAAAAGAATTAATTCTTAAAATTAACTAGTTTTGTGAAAAATTACAGGTAAATAATGCAGGAGTTAATTTCAATCTTGGAAATGATAATTCTGTAGAAAATGCTCATATGGTTATTGAAACAAACTATTATGGCACCAAAAATATCACCAAAGCTATGATCCCTCTAATGAGAAATTCTTCTGCTGGTGCTCGAATTGTAAGTGTCAGCTCGCGTCTTGGACGGCTCAATGGAAAACGTAACGTAAGTATCAAGGCAACAATTTCAATTCGCTAATTGTACACGTTATTCTCTAGGGCGTCGTACCGCGTACCTGAAATGTACCCGATACCGGTACTCGTTGGAAATCTGTCACCATTTTTACGAAGAATTTTATAAAAAAATTGATATTTTCTTAACACTAATTTAAAATTAAAACTCAATTTTACTAAAATCTACCGTTTTTTATTTTTCTTCAAACCTCCCTTATAATTCTACGTACATAACTATTACTACCTTAATACGTTATATTTTACATTTTTATATACATCTAAAATATATATATATATTGATGAATTAAAAATATAAAATATCATCTATCACGAAAGAGATTAGGGAGTAAATTTTTTACCAGATTTCTTCAATTTAGCGTACTGGTCCCCCAGTGCTACATAACAATAACAGTGTGCAATAATAATTACCATAGAATTAAACATTTAATCAGAAAAATATGGATTTAAAAATTTCTGTTTGCAGAAAATCCGTGACGAGACAATGAGACAACAACTTTCTGACGTGGAAACCTTAACGGAGGAAGTGGTTGACGGGATGGTAACGGAATTCCTGAAACAAGTAGACGAAGGGACATGGGAATCAGGTGGTTGGCCAAAGACATTGACGGACTACTCCATTTCAAAGCTAGCAGTGAATGCCTACACGAGGATAACGGCAAAGGAACTTTCGGAACGGCCAGACGGTGAAAAGATTTATGTTAATTGTTACTGTCCAGGATGGGTGAAAACTGCTATGACAGGTTATTCTGGTAGTATTTCCACCGAGAACGGAGCTGATACCGGAGTTTGGCTTGCCTTGCTCCCTGAACTTGCTATTTCCGGCAAGTTTTTTGCAGAGAGACGTGAAATTAACTTCTAATTAACCAGCCAACAAATTAAATTCCGGGCTGGTTTTTGTCTTGGGTTTTGTTGATTTTATTAAATTTGTAGTTCTTTGCTTTGTATTCTTAATTAATTTGTTGCTACTTGTTAATATATAATCAAAATATCTTTAAATTATAATTAACATCTGTTCTTAATTAATGGTCATATTTATAAAATATATAATTAATATAACGGTTGCTCGTATTAGAATTTGAAAATATATAATACTGCATTCCTCCCGTAGTTAATTAACTGTCGATAACAGAAAAAATAAAATGTTATTCTGAAAAAACAATTACAGGAAAAAATTAACGTTTCTATTTTCAGGTATGGTTTTGTAAGCAAATTTAGTTTAGGTACTATTTTGTGAACTGGAAGCAAGTTTAGGCAGTAACAATGTATAACGACGTGAACTAGCGCTTCATTAACACCGTCAAAGCAACGCCGTTAGACACCATCACTTCCTTTCTTCCTCACTGTTTGCGAAGTTGCTTTGCTAGATTGCTTCTCTACCAAAATCTGCAAATTACAAAAATCTGCTAATTGTTTCTGTCAATCACCAAGAAAATCCATTGGAGGTGAATTGGATGTGAGGAGAAAATGACGGGGAAGAAAGAGAAAGCGAAGGAGAGAAGAGAAAGCTGACTGCAAGAGATTTCCCATCTCAGAACAATTCCCTACTCCGATCAACAAAGGTTCTTCGAATCAAACTATAAATTGTTTTTTTTTTTTGGTAAAAATCTTACATTTACCAAATGGGTTTTTCATTTTATTGTCAAATTATGATTATGTATGCTTCAAGATTCTTTTCTTTCTAGGTGGTGGTCTTCAGAAACAGTTGCTGTGGTGACTGGTTCGAATAGAGGAATTGGATTTGAAGTTGCCAGACAGCTTGCTGGCCATGGCTTGAAAGTTATACTTACAGCTAGAGACGAAGCTGTTGGCAGAGAAGCAGCTAAGATATTGCGAGAAGATGGTCTGAATGTGGACCTCCATCAACTCAATGTCTTAGGACCAGAATCTATAAGAGAGTTTTGTGACTGGGTACAACAAACATATGGTGGTGTAGATATTCTGGTTGTACAAATTGCTTTCTCCAATCTTATCTATACCCCTCTTCGTTTTTTATGAATACTTATGTTTAAATTGTCTGTGTTACAGGTAAATAATGCAGGAGTTAACTATAATCTGGGATTTGATAACTCTGTAGAATTTGCACATCAGGTTCTTGCCACCAACTATTATGGAACTAAAAGTATGACCAAAGCTATGATCCCATTGATGCGAAATTCATCTGCTGGTGCTCATATTGTAAATGTGAGTTCTCGGCTCGGTAGACTGAATGACAGAGGTAATGTAAGTTAAACAACCCCTTACTAATCTTCCTCTTCAAAAAATAACTACAGGGACTTCCGAACTTGATTCAGAAAATTACAGGGATTTACGAACCATTTTCAAACCTTTGATTCAAGAAAAAAACATTATTACGTCTTTAAACTTGTTTAGTTTGAGAGCTTGTTGTCCCTTTAGCCCACCACGTCTAATTAGCCTCCCATGTGTGGACAAAAGAAAGCCACACTTCCCTTTGTTAGTTTTTGTTTCGGTATAATACGTCGCCTTTCGTTCTTCCAGCATACCGAAGCTTAACAAATCTATCACAAAAAATGGCCAGCTTCAAGCGAGCTCTGATCAACGTCCACCGTATTCTCAATTCCACCACCGTATCCGCTCGGACAGTAACTAACACTCGCGCGAGTACACTTTTCAGGTACCCTTTTTTCTTTTCAGTATCTTATTATGTACTTGATCAAATCAAGTAATTTACAATGTTTTTTTTTTGGCCTTCTTCTTCTCTTTGATAGGCCTCAATACTATTTGGTGCCACGTTATTTTTCTTCTAACTCTGAGTCACTTCAAATCGATTTATCCAATGAAGAGAGCAAACGGCGTTTACTTAACAGGTTTTCCCTATTGTTATGTTGCTTTAGTTTGATTTTTGTATATGTATGATTTCGATGTTTTTTTCTCGAGTACTTGAATGATCATTCTATTCATGGGTTTTCGTAACTTTGGTGTAGATTGATGTATAGAAGCAAACAGAGAGGATATTTGGAGCTGGATTTGGTTCTGGGAACATGGGTTGAGGAGCATATTCAATCCATGGACGAAAATGGGATTAAATCTCTTCTCCAAGTCCTCGACTTGGTAATTTCCTCAAACGATATCCTTGTTTGTTGTTAGTTGTTACACGCAACACAATGCCTTTTTTTTTTTTTTTTTTTCTCGTTTTGAATGAATTGAGTTCAATGTCTCTTGTTACTATCTGAAGAATTGACTTGATCGCCAAAGAGTATAACATTGCATATCGTCCGAGACTATATCTGCCAAGGAATCACCAATATGTCTGCCTGGGGTATAATTTCATGAAGTAATCTAAATTGGCTGTTTGTTGGTGACCCATTGTAGTCTTTATGAAACTTTATATGCCACATTGCTAGGTTTAATTTCTCAAGATATGGTGCAAAAATGCATAGCAGTGCCTTGAAAGGGTTAGGCTTCTAAGTTGACACTTATCTATATAATATATCTACTGTAAATTGGACCCTAATGTTCTTTCAATCAGCTATTGGGAATGTGAAAGTTTTTTTTGTGCCACAAGTTTAGAAAGGCATTGGGTAACTAGCATAGTGAAAGTCTGTGCCGTTGCTGACTTTTCTCAGGCTTGTTTAACCAATTTGAGTGATTCAGTTGAATCTTCTTTCATTTCTGTGATATCTTTCTAATCAGGTTGCAATTGGTGTATATAGGCTTCAAAAGAGAGATTGAGATACAATATTTGCTGATTGGAATTCTAGTTTTTCTTGTTTGTGAATATCCTACATTTGTTTTGCAGGAAAACCCTGATCTATGGAAGTGGCTATCTGGTCAGGAGCAAGCACCCGAGACAGTGAGCGTAAATCCTGTGAGAATCTGAAACATTTCAGTTGCATTTTGTTTTTCCATCATTTATATAGTCTGTCTTCAATCTGATGGATACATCATTGTTTTGGTATAGGTTTTCTCTGCATTGCATGAGAATGTCATGAAAAATCTGGATAAACATGCTGCCCCCGAGACTCGAGCTACGCCAGGCCAACCGTGGGTAAGAGGATGGGATGACATCAAGAAAGGTCGTGATGGCCCTGTTGCTGGAAACCAGTAGTTCACATTTTATGATGCTTTTCTTCTTATCATCTTCTAGAAGAAGACTGTTTGTATGAAAATGTAATAATTTATGTGATACTTGTACAAGTGTTAGTTTGTCTAATACGAATAAGGTCTAGGCTGAAGTGAAAAGCCAAGAATGTGTTGTTTGTGATTCTGTTGAGCTTCAGAAAGCTCTGTGAATGAAAATGCTTCTGTTTGGCTCTATTTTGCATAGTTTAATAGTACCTTCTTTAGTGATGGACACAAAATTTACCTATTGAACTGAACTGAATTGATTTGGTTGGATGATTTCTAAAGAAATCGGTTCGGTTCATAATTTTTTTCATAATTGGAAAGCCAAAATAGTTGCACTGCATGAAGGGCAAATTTGGCAATTCAGTTTTGTTTTCCAAAGGATAAAAGCTAATCCACATATGGATTATCTATTATTCACTACAGTGGACTGGAGTATTAGCTTCATGCACAAGGATGAAGATGAGCATCTTCTTCTCCATTCCAATCTTCATCATCATTTTATCGGTTTCCGTTTTGGAATCCTCAGAGCCAGTCCCGACTCCATGGCCTCATCAATTCCATTCACTCCTCTACATGAACAGGAGTGGGACGCTCCAAGCAACTAATCTATGGTACGACTGGACAAATGGACGCAACTTCAACATTATCCAGGACCAGCTCGGAAAGCTGACGTACGATCTAGAATGGGATAATCACACTTCCTTCATCTACACCTTAGACTCTAACAAAGAATGTCGAGTCCTACAATTTCCGGTCGGAATTCTCCGACCAAACTGGATGGACGGGGCCACCTATCTCGGCCAACAACAAGTGGACGGCTTCTTATGTAACGTGTGGGAGAAGGTTGACTTCATTTGGTATGCTGAGGATGTCGTCACTAAAAGGCCTGTTTATTTTATCTTCTATACAGGTAACCATCACAAACAAACTCAAATCTTCAATTCCATGATTTCAACTTCTCAATTATTAATTGATTGATTGTATTTGAATTGTAGGATATAGTGCTCATGTGATGACATTTGAGGTTGGAGCTGTGCTTGAAGATGAAAAATGGCAGGCTCCTGTTTACTGTTTTGGGGATGATGATGATGATAAACTTAAGGATATAACAATGGAGATAAAAGATACTATCGATTCCAATGTATGGGGCACCTTTTCTAGGGGACTATTCGCTGGCGATTATTTTGCGCAGCGGCAATGATAACATGTCACTATTAATCTATGATGATGATGATATCGACTTTCTCGTCTATTTATTAGAGTTTGTTCTTTTTTGTTTCTTCTCGACTCGTCTCCTCTATTTAGTTTGCTACTAATAGCTCATCTATATCATCATATAACTAGTTTTATTACTCCTATTAGCCATTTAGTCATGTGTTATGTGCTTTTGCATTTATCGTTTCTATTGTAACAACATAATTTAGATATAGCCACAATTTTTATTAGATTTTCGAAAATCCTTCAACTACAAACAGTAAAGATATTATATAGAGAAAATTTCACTGCCACTGAAAAATGAAAAGGATCGAAGTCCCTCAAGCATTGAGATCGAGATTGATGCGAACAAAAAAAAACTTGATTACTTGCGGAGCATAGACCCGAAATATAATGGGATCATTTATATAAATTTATAATTTTTTTAGGATAATGGGGTCAATTTGTATATATTATGGGGTCATTTGGCAATCAAATCTTTAATAGTGAAAGTAAAGGGGGAATTATATCATTTAAAATTTTAGTGGGGGCAGATCGTAAAATAAGAAATACCTTAGGAGGCTTATAATATTTACCCATAATTCATAGTAGGCCTTTTATATGAGCTGGGAAACAAAACACTTGACCCAACAACGTTATTTGTTGGCTTGTCCATAATTTTTGTGGCCATAAGGCCGTGTTTGGTCATTTAACAGTTTAATCCAAATGCTTACAGACACGTAGAAGAGTTTCGAAAACATGTAAAAATGGAGACGAACTTATCAAAACAAACCAATACCGTCAATCAAACTCCTTCTCATCATCACCAAAAATCAATAACGAGGAGTGATGACGTGGCAACCATAAAACTCCACCACACCACACTTTTCGTTTTCCGCTACTATTCTCAATCAAATCTCAAAACACCAAATTCGATTTTGTAATTTTGGAGCCATGCACGAAATCTGTGTGCAGAGTGTAGGAATGTGGTGAATGAAATTTGGATAATCAGGCTATATTGTATTTTGTTTCGTTTGGATAAATAAATGGTGACGGGCTCGGATGATAACAACAATGGATGGAGCATAGCTCAAGGCTTAGTAGTGAAGACGCTTGTGTTAATCGGTGGTGCTCTTTTGATTAAACGATTCACTAAGTCTAAGACTCGATGGGACCATGCCCATTTCGTCTCTCACTCTCTTAGCGGCGAAAAGGTACTATTTTTACCTTTTATCTTAAATTAATTTGATATTAGTTTCGATTTTGATTTGTAATTTTTGTTTGGGAGGTATAGTTTACTAAGGAGCAAGCGTCTAGAGATCCTGATAATTACTTCAATATCAGGTTTGTTTACCATTTCGAACCAATAATACAGACACACATATCAATGGTTGCTTGATGTTTCATTAACATTTTTTTTTTTTAAGAACAATGTTTCATTAACATTAGTAAGGGTATCTATGCAGAATGCTAACATGCCCAGCAGCAGAGATGGTAGATGGTTCCAAAGTTTTGTACTTTGAACAGGTCAGCGTCAAGTTTCTATTTTAACTCAAAATCTCTCATAATTCAATTTTGCTATATTTTAATGATCATTCGTTAAGCGGTAATCTTCTTATTTGGGTGTTTAGGCATTTTGGAGGACTCCTCAAAGACCCTTTCGCCAGGTGCAGCATCCATGGATCCTATATTGTTAATATTTCTCCAATCCTGTTCTGTTGTCTTCATGTTTGTTGAACTTTTTTTCTTTGTCTGGTTTAATGTAAAGGAACTTTTTACCTTAAATGCTTTTGATTTAATGCTTTTATGACAGAGATTTTATATGGTGAAGCCTTGTCCAAAAGAGTTGAAATGTGATGTTGAGGTAGGCTTTGATCTAACTTATGTTCTATTTCTATGGAACTTGCTATTTTGAGGTGCTTATTCGGCCTTTATGTGTCTGCATCAGTAGTATACTTGCATATTTTGTATATTTTCTCCTTTATTGCCAGCAATCCTTCATGCTTATTTTAAATAGTTAGCATATTCTGCATTCTCATGTTCGGATCAAACAGCATTTAAATATATTCTCTATTCTATTTGTGGGTGCAGGTACTCTCATATGCAATTAGAGACCCAGAAGAGTATAAGAATTTCTGTGATCGACCGAAGGCCCAGCGTCCACAGACAGAAGAAGTCATAAGTGTAAGCAACAAATCATGTTTTAACATCTCTATAGTTCTGTGATATTTCCCACAAGACTTCTTTGGAAACTTTGTGTGCCTTTGGTATCTTCCACTTTTTAAAAGCTTTGGAAATCTTTGTCCTCAATCCATAGTTATTGTCATACCATATCAGAATAGGACCATTTATTCCTGGAAACGTTTTGCAAACTAGCATTACATTTCTGTTTGATTTATTAGGATTTTCGGTTGGTGTATGCATATATGCGCTAACATCACGCAAATTGTTTTACTCAGGACATTGCAGAACACCTAACTACAATACATCTCAAACGATGTGAAAGAGGAAAACGTTGCTTATATCAAGGCTCTACTCCAGAAGGCGGATTTCCAAATTCATGGGTTTGTGCCTTTTAATCTCTACCTACTAGGAACTAGAATTTGGCTTGTTTGGTCATGGAAATCTAGTTTCCAATCTCTCAGTAACTAAAAGTTCTTAGTGGAATTTTGACAAATGAATTTCCTGTTTCTGAAATTTGAAACTTAGTAGTATTCTTGTAAATTAGTGGAATTTTTGGGAAACTGAAACTGATTTCATGTAGTTAAATGGCCATCTTTTCTGAGACATGCATAAGCTGATTGATTATTTTCTTTGCAACAGAATGGGGCAACGCACTGTACTTCAGAACTTTCAATTCTGAAGAATAACGAGGTACATATGTGGGATAAGGGTTACGATGATGAGGGAAATCAGGTTTGTTTCACTTTCTTACATTTCGTTTCACTTACTTAGGACTTAGGATGAAGGAAAAATATTCAACAAAAACTGTTTTGCCTGTGACAGGTCTGGGGAGTGAAAGAAGGTCCATATGAGTTCAAGCCTGCCGTTAACTCGAGTTACGATGACTTGTATACACCTTTGACTTTCCCATTGCAGACCATGGAGAAAAGAATAGAGGGCTCATTTGTCTTGGAAGAATGATTACTTGTTTCATATATACCTTATGTAAATGATTGACTACACTTGAGAACGTATCCAACCTTCTTTGAAAGGATCATTTTTTAACTTTTAATAGTTCAGAAAGTGTCAGCATAAAATGAGCTCCTGATTATTTAGCATTGATGTATCTATCATGTATGTAGTGAAGCACTGGATAATACAGTCAATAAGATAACTGCTTGTCTGAAGTACCTTCGATTGGCCAGGGTAAGATTTACAAATTATTACTCAAAGTCCATACATTCAGGAGAAAGAAAAGAATTCCTACTACATGACAATAGGTATATTACTTACTACCAAGGTTTCAAGTCACCAATGGGTCCTGCTGTCCAATTTAAGACTTTCTCGCCAGGACTCAAGAATACAGTCGTGTCGTGTGGCAACTTGCGAGCAAGACCATTGAGTACCTGATGAAAAGCATCTCCTTGTTCAACTGGTTGAGGGAATAACATGGCCTGTTTCATTGAAGGGTTTGCTAACAATCTCTGTTTCCGAAGTATTACTTCTGGTGGGATTGACGTCAATATGCTGTCCAGCTGAGGAACGTCCTTTTCGTCCACAAATACCCCTATGTCTTCCCATGGGATCGCATCGGCAAATGGTAAAACGATGTCGTCCGCTATAATCACAGGGATGCATCCAAATATCACTGCCTCGACCAATCTCGGACTCCATGGAGCCCACCCGAGGGGACACAGACAGAATACGGCTCGTTGCATGTCCTCGTAGTAGGTTGTTGGGTGCTCTGTCGAAATGTCAAAAAGCGGATTGTTCTTGAAATTCTCCCACACCGCTGCTCGTGCACCTCTGTAAATATAGATTAGAGAAAAAGAGTTCTTCTTTTAGAGACTCTCTTGGCCTGACTGATTTACCATAGTACATTCTTAAAATTTTTAAATTATTGGTTATGAGACGTACCTTGCATAATATCCACCTTCAGGATCATTACCCACATCATAAAACAAGCCTCGGAAGTAAACGAATATGGACCTAGGAGTCTTTTCCGGAATCAGGTGGGCATGCATTTTCTGTGGAGGAGCATATGGGGGAACTGTGATTGACCCCTCTTTCAAGCAAACATGGTTTCTTTGTCCGAAAGTCTGAACCAATGTTGCACGCTGAAGCAATGGGAGAATTCCTCTTTCAATGGCCTTCTCTTCCTGCAATTTAATAGTGATTAGGAACTATCAGTAGCTAAAATAGCAATAATCATCATAAAAACCATATAGCCAGTCACAAAATACATTAATTCACTCCAATCTGGTTAAAGGTCAGCTTACCTGATAATGAAAGCATGCTCCAAAGTCATGGGGCACTACAAAGAAGTGGTCAGCTCCTTCCGTGCGATTCCAGTAAGGCCAGTTGGAAGAAATAAGCTGAATCGCACTTCTCATCATCCTTGGCGATTTAAAAGGCAAAGGAAGACCATTGGGAGTCAGGTCACACGTGGTGTACACAGGAGTATAAAACCAATCAGCTTCTTCAGGATTAAGAGTCCGAACAGGGCTCGACAATAGAAACCTATGCATGAAGATCTCAGCAGCAAACATGTGTGTGAGGCATCTTGGGTCTTTCTGCAGAATCTTCTTGTTGTATTTGCTAGGAAGTTCATATACAAAAACTTTCAACCTTCCCACTGGATCATCTTCCAAGACATCACCAGCACTACCTATTATCATGCAAAAAAGCATACTTAAAGAGCTCAAAGTTTAAATCAGCTCATTTCAAATTATATACTTAAAAATAGAACACTTAGGTCAACTCCCAAGAAATATAAATGCTAGCATACCATCCTACTGCTAACCAAATTTGACAAAAGTTTTAAACTAGCCACCTTCCCAGAAATTAAAACTCAATAGAATGACAGAAGAGTAAAAGTCGAAATCAAATTCCAACCAATATCTTTCTCTGCCTCCAACATACAGTGCCTAGAGCACAAGTTTATTACCAGCAGAGTCTAATTTGGATTGAAATGACCCAGTCAAACAGAGTGTCAAGCTTAGTCAAAGCTCTGTCAACTGGAGCTATATTCTACCATAAAACATGCCAAGTCAAGCAACCAGCTTTCTATATGAGGCTCAAACATCTGTCCCCCATGGCTAATTCAACTTAGGATTGAAAGAGAAAGTAATAATACCATATCAGTATCAAGTTAAACATATACTTCCATGTTCAATTTGCCAGTATAGATGCAGTTCATTTATTTATTCCCTTTCTAAGCTCTTGACCTAATACAGAACTGTAATTGACAAATATCACCTAAAGAAAAGCCTCAGATTTAGGCATTTTGCAGCAATGACAGAAAACGTGATTACTGATTTCAAAGCTACTTTTAGATTGTATTAAGTCAACAATCAGAAATGAATAAATATCCAAATCGAATCCGAGATTAACAACAGATCCCATAATCCTACTAGCCCTAAATCATGCATGACAACCGAATCGAACCCAAAATGACAAACAATCAAAAACCCTAAATAAATCTCAGAGCTCAAAAGATCAAGCATGAAATAAATGAAGCTGAATCAAACCTGAAATTCGCTCAGTGGGATGGCTCCTCTCCAGCTGAAAAGCATCAATCCACTGAAGCACGGAAAGAAAAAGAATCCCAGCAAGTAAAATCTTCATTTCGAAATAAATCTACAAGTTGAAACGAAAAGAGAATTGGAAAAATGGGGTTCTTGTAGAGAAATCGCAAATATGTGGTGGGATGTCAATGGAGATAGTAGTTAAGAGGAATCAAAAAGAAGCTTTGATAGAGAAGGGTAAGCAAACTCCGATTTGAGAAAACACACAGAGAAGAAGAATCTTGTTCTTCAACAACAGTTGTTGTTTTGGATTACTTTATTATTTGGAATCAAGAGCATATTTTAATATGATTTAAACAGAGGGTTTGATTTATTTTTTTATTTTTCATTTTCTGGGTTTGATGAGATATTCCATCACAGCTAGCGGAAAGCATAATCCAACTGTATGTGTAAGCATTGCTTCTTCAACCCTCAATAGCTCAACTTCAACAACTCTATGGAAGAGTCAATTTTCGGAACCAATTAATATTTCTTTATATATATAAGTAACAATAACCATTTAATAAAATATATTATTATATAAATAATAAATTATATATTTAATTTAAATTCTATCAATTTATATCAACAAGATATGTAATTTTTTTTAAAAAAATGTTAAATAATTTAATTTTTTATAAATATTTACTATTTTTTTATAATACGAAATAATAAAGATTATTAAATATTTAAGGAGTATAATATTATTCATATTAAGAAAATTGTATAAATATTAGCACATGTCGAAGTGGAGGGTGGTTGCCGGATATTCATTGACGAGTTAAATTTTAGACGGTCAAATTTTACTTTAGAAGTAGAAGGAAATTTCATTGAAAATATCAAGATCAAGACAAATCATAGCTTTCTTAATGTTACTTTTCACTTTAATAAGCGAGATGGAAGTTGCAGAAAATTACATATGTATATTTTTTTAAATACATGTAAATATTTGGAAACGAAAAATGGAAAGGCGAACGGATGTAATCCGACCGGCAATGGAATGCCAGTCGGACTACTTAATTAAACTGTATTAAGGTTAATTAAGTCGGCAAAGAAAATGCCGGTGACAGCTCACACAAAACCGGCTGTTTAATTGCCGGACACAGCACAAAACCGGCTGTGTAATTGCCGGTCACGAGACACAAAACCGGCACTTAAAGTGCTGGTCCACTTGCTCTACCGTTTTCCCCACGAATGCATGTGTTACACGTTGGTTTTGGGACACAAAACCGGCAGCTTAAATGCCGGTCCCAACCCACAAAACCGTCAACCTCTGTGCCGGTCCAATGCTGCCGTTTTTTTCCCCAATGCATGTAGAACACGTGTCATTGCCGTGAACTTCTTTCATTCCATGTGTGACAAGTGTCTTGGAGGATGAATTTTTGAGTTCAAACCGGCAGCTTAAGCCTTTATAAGCTGTCTCCGTCTCTCCTTTTCATTTGCGTCATTTTCAATCCTTCTCTCACTTCTCTTGTTTTATTTATTAGAGTTCTATCATTTTCGGTAGTTTGAGGTGTAAAGGAAATCAAATCCGAACGAATATTTCCACGATTTTTTTGTACGGACATATATTCCGACGAGTAAGGTATTTTTCTCTGTATGTATTTAATTTTCGTTGCAATTTAATGTATTTCTGCAATGTAATGATGTATTCAGAGTTGTAGTTTTGTTCAGTGCATTCCGAGTCGTAGTTCTGTTAGGATCATTCCAGCTTGTAGTTCTGTTGAGTTCAGTCCAGGTTGTAGTTCTGTTGAGTTCATTCCAGGTTGTAGTTCTGTTGAGTTCATTCCAGGTTGTTGTTCTGTTGAGTTCATTCCATGTTGTAGTTCGGTTGAGTTCATTCCAGGTTGTTGTTCTGTTGAATTCATTCCAGGTTGTAGTTCGGTTGAGTTCATTCCAGGTTGTAGTTCTGTTGAGTTCATTCCAGGTTGTAGTTCTGTTTATTAAATAGGAGATTATTAAATAAAATTCATTACATTGTAATTAAGATTTAAATGTATATTTTTTTTAATAAATAATTTATTGAGACGGTTAAATATTTTGGTTTGTTAGATTATTTAGTTCTAAATAATTTAAATTTCTTAATTTTTTTTTATAAAATAATTTAATCAACAATATAAAATGATTAAATTAGAAAGTTTAACGGTTAGAATATATATTCAAATGAAATCATTTTATTAAAATTTACTGAGGCGATTATTAAGGTGATTAATTTTATAGGACTAATTTTTATTGTTATTTTTTTCCAGATTATGGCGGCGAGATCCTCTTGGATGGCGCAGGGTCCTACTTCGGATGATCTACTGTGGTTTCAGCCGCAGCACAGGTCCCGCGACATATTTTCGTCCGGGGAGGATGTCGAGGATGCTATGAGGATGAGGAGAGCTGACTTATTCTTCTGGGAGTGCATGGCGGACGACGAAGGGTATGCAACCGAAGAGGTCATGTACTATATACGGTTGATGGGTTTCGGCTTGATTGCGAAGGTCGGGTACATGGAGTACGACCACCACCTCCTTACCGCACTAGCTGAGCGATGGAGGCCGGAGACACATTCCTTCCATCTATCTGTCGGCGAGGCCTCTATTACCCTACAGGACGTGGAGGTGCTGCTCGGACTTCGGGTCGACGGTGCCCCCGTAACTGGTACCGAGACGTACCCCCCCGACATCGATGGGTACCTATTTGGATTATTGGGCTTCGTGCCGGAGAAGACATCCAAGACTGGCATAAAATTGACAAGTATTAAGGCCCACCTCCAGGGACTTCACGGGGAAGAAATTACCACTGAGCTGGATGCGCTTCAAAGGGCACGATGTATGCTAGCATTTTTGCTCGCTGGTTGTTTCTTTCCAGATCACAGCCAGAACAAAATCGACCTATTCACACTGCGCCTCCTAGAAGACCCAGAGAGGTGCGGTTGTTTCAGCTGGGGCAGCGCCCTTCTGGCATACACATATCGCGCACTATGCGATTCGGCGCGATCTGGTGAGAAGAACTCTCTCATGTGAGGTCTACTCGTCCAGTCATGGGCATGGACGAGGATATCTAAAGTGAGGCCAAGGTATCGTCGAGGGGATGAGCTGCCTCCGGACTCCCCACTTGCTGCAAAGTAATTTCGCGAATTCTATATATTATAACGACTGTCATTAAGTTATGTTTTTTATGCAGTTTACTAAAATGCTAATCGACGCAGGTGGACGAGACCTATGTCGAGGACTACCATCACCAGCCATTCACTAGTAGGTTATAGAGATCAGCTCTCGGTCCTGACTCCATCGCAGGTATTTTAAATTTTTCAGACCATTATTTTTCGTAATATTAATTTATTTCTAACAATTATTTTCCTCATTTCGTTTCAGTTCGATTGGACACCGTATGCCGACCTGCTTGTCGGTCTACCGAATGGATGCCGTCAAGGCGAGAATATATGGATGTCCAGGACTTACCTCCACTACTTTTATGTTGTGGAGTGTCACTATCCTGACAGGGTGATGCGGCAGTTCGGTCGCCTGCAGCATGTGCCACAGGCACCCCTAGATCAGCCAGGTACTGAGATCTTGCACCGGACGAAGAGGTCGTCCTACGCTGTGGACTGGGAAGCTGTTCATGACTGGCACGTTCGTCATTGGGTCCGACGTGCGGACCATGTCGTTGAGGGCCCGCCGACACTTGGCCCGACAACGGCGCCCCGATATGGAGAGTGGTGTATGGAGAGGACAGTCCGATTCGTTCAGCAGCCCGGTCGGCCGCCGTCCAGCGGGGGTTACCATGGCCATACGGGTTCGGTTAATGCCTTGGTACGTAATGTTTATAACTGTTACGGTGATGTTATGTTTTACTTATCAATTCAATGTTTAGGTGATATGATGTTTTACTTATTAATTCGCTGTTTAGTTCATGTGATGCTTTACTTATTAGAAATTGTTCTGTGGTATTCATTTGCAGAGCCACGGGTTGAGCAGAATAATATACGAGGTGCAAAGACTTGAGGAGTTGTTTAGTCACAACGAATATCACCGTGCGTGTAGTGAAGGTTTCGGTAAGGTCTCGTCCAATCTCCGTAATCTGATGGAGGCGTCTGGTGTGCCGATATTAGAGGAGACCGCCATAGCGCTGCAGGACGTCGTTCAAGTGGATCCCACACAGGGTTACAGGGCCCCACAACGGAGATCATTTCTACAAAGGCTAGGCAGTCGGGTATTGGGTAGCGGGAGACGACGCAGAGACCGACCACCTGAGGTACCTCATCCTCCTTATGTACCTCCTCCTCCTCCGCCGGCCGCTGCTCGACATTCCGTTTCTGATTTTAGGCCAGGTCCTTCTCGGCCCCCTGGGTCTTCTCGTCATAGTCGGTCGTCCGGTCGTCCCACATTATCACATCGTGGAGGTGGTCTCCAACAAGCGCCAGGTGCACCGCCAATCGACTTGGAAAATGTGCAGTCCGATTGGCCAAGCGGCTTCACGGGTATATTCACTTCCACCGATTATCGTGTCGAGGACTTGACCGACACGACTTCTCCATATGTTGAGATCCCCGAATCAATGGCGGCTTCCAGACCTCCCACTCAGCCGGGTACTATTCAGCATGATTTCATGGGCGCCCTGTTTGATTATGATATGCCCGCACAGCATATGACGGCTCCGATCGATAGCGGAGTGGACGTTAGTTTAGGGATCGGATCGAGCTCTCGGGGCCTTCCCGAGACGTCCACAGCCGGGTTATCGGGTTTTGCGGAGTACGCAACACAGTAGGGAGGGGGTACTTATTATGGTTAGAATATGTTTGTAATAATTTTTACGGTTTCACGTACTTTTTCTAATGTACATTTATTGACAACTGTAATCGTTTGATCTTATCGTAATTATTAGGCACTAGTATTCAATCTGCCGAACCGACTGCGGAGGACGTACGGGTGCGACGATCGACTAGAGCCAATTTCGGTCAGAAGGAAAAACGCAGCAGTTGGTTATATCCCGACGTCAGATGATATAGATTTTTTTTTTTATCTTATTAATTAAATTTAGACTATATGAAGGAGTAGTCTTTCGTCGTATGTATATGGGATGGATTTCATAAACAAAGAACATATATATTTTTGATTGTACGAAGTAAAACAAAATAATATCTACTCATATGGTTATTTTAATGGTTAAGTATATGGGTTTTAAAAGTTTATATTTATACGTACAATTTTATTTTTTTAATTTTACACTCTATACTCCGAACATTAACAATAAAACAATATATTTCGTAATGTAGGCATTAATGTAGAACCCAATTATTATCTCGGAGGATAAATTAAATACATAGTTATCAACGACTTAATCGTCGTTTTCCACATCATCACCGTCGGTATGGTCGACGGCATCCTCGTCGTCGTACTCGTCGTCGTCGTAATCGTCCTCATCTTCGACGTCGTCGTTGTCCACATTGTAGTCCTCATCTGAACTGTCGTCGTCGTAGTTGTGCTCACCGAGAGGCGCGTAACCTTGAAGTCCGTACGGGTCGTACAACATGTTCAACGGCAGTCTATCCGCCGGTGTATGCGTGAACGTGCATCTCCTCCTGTCGTGGTCTCTACCGTTGCAATTACTACAGCCTCGAGGTCTTCGACCTGTCATGTTCAAATAGTCTCTCGTGCCACGTTGTCTTCTGTTCATTCTTTTGCGGCCGGGACCGGTATGATGGACCATGCGAGTGTCGTCTGGTAGGAGCACAAATTCTGATTCGGGCCAATGATTTGGAAGAGGACCGAACACACCACTAAACTGTTGTCTCCAACCATCCCTCGTGTAGCAACTATGGACAAGGTCGAGACTACGGATTTTTAACATCTTCCCGACTGCCATTGCATGAGAACAAGGTATCCTGTACGTATTCCAACGTAAGCATGAGTATGAACCGAAATCGAAATGAACCGTACGTTCGTTGCCTGGAACTCCGAAACGAGCAGGAGGAGATTTTACTTTGAACACACGACCGGGTGCGTTTGGATATAGCGAGACTTCATACCGTCTTGAACGCATTTTGTTTTCCTCGAACGTCGCCATCAGTTTTTGTGCGAGCGGATATCTGTATCTATTTATCTTGGACATTTCGTCAACAAATATCGCCATGACTTTGGCGTGCGTGGCCTGAACGAATGCCCTGATCGGCAAGAAGCGGTCGCCTCTGAGGACGTTATTGTAACTCTCAACGTCGTTCGAGGTGGTTGTCCCCCATCGATGGAATCTGTCGTTCATCAACGTCCACTTATCTAGGGGAATACCTTGGAGATATGAGGCTACAGGCGGACTTGATTCTATGAGATCTGCCCATGCTTGAGTATACCTAGCCTCGTCCAATTCGGTACCGACTGTCCAAGCTAAGCCATATAATCCTGCCTTCTTCGGCACGTTTGAAAGCATATTAGCACGAATGTGCTCCATACAATACCTGTTCGGAAGAAGTAATTAATTGAATGACTAATTTGAACTTGAATTTACGATTAAAGTGCCGTAAACAGTCACCTGTGAACACCCCAGTTGGGAAATTTGGTATCGAGCTTCGCAGTCGCGGACAGGATCCCCGAATTACGATCCGAGATGATGCAGGTGAACGTATCTCGTAGAACGTGAATTTTCAGGTACTTTAAGAACCAGTACCAACTATGGTTCGACTCCACGTCTACGATCGCATATGCGACTGGAACCACTCTGTCGTTGGCAGTCTTCACGACCGCTACAATCGCCTTACCCTTGTACGACCCGCGAAGATGGGTTGCGTCGACAGTAACTACAGGGTGGCTGTGCTCGAAAGTGAGTCTCGTGGCACCGAAATGCCAAAATACGTACCTGAATAATAACGATAAATCAGTGTACGGAGTAAAATGGTTATTCAAGAAAAACCCGTTAAAGTTGTGTTGGTACCTGAAAATCTTCCTCCTACTATCAACACTACCGTCCTCCTTCTTGAACTTCCACTGTACTGCAGTCCCATCTCGGCAGTTCTGAAGAGCTCGCATGTAGCCGGGTAGTTGGCGGAAATTTGTCTCCCAGTCCCCATACACCTGGTTCATCGCCACTCGCTTACCGTCCCAAGCTTTTTTTCTCCCAATTGTAACGCCGAATGCTCCTTTACAGTCGTCAATTATGGCCGAGGTCGGGTAATTTGGTTTTTCTCGAATCTTTCCCATAATGACGTATGCAACGTGACCTTGAGTTATATTCATGTCCTCACGAAGATTCTCCGATCCGTCACGGTTGTGTCCGTCACACCACACGGTAATTTGCCACGTTCGATATTCCCTCCTGAACGTAGTTCGGATCTTCCAGTTGCATATGATACCGTCATACGGCTCCTTGGTGCGTTTGTTCGGGCGATTAACGCATTCTGCTGCCCAAGTTGCCCGATCTGACTTCGTCGTGCGCATTTCTCTTCCCAACCTGGTTTTCCATATCGCCATCGCACCATGAAGCTCGTCCTTGCTAGAGAAATGCGTTCCCAGCCTTATACAATTAGGGTCCCCATTGTATAATTCCGGAGCACCAAGAGTGCGGCGGTTTGTTACCTCATTAGGCCCATCCATGTTGTTGAACACATGATAGTCTCTTCTCGGTGGGACGATATAATCCTCGTCCGATGATGCGTTTCCTCGTCTTCCGCGAGAGCTACTACTACCCTCTCCCATTCGAGAGGATCCAGCTGGGCGAGAGGGAACATCCCTAAAATCCGATACAGAATAACGAGCGGTCGCAGGTGGAGGAGGAGGTACCACATGTCGAGGGGGTGCAACCCTAAAATCCGATACAGAATTACGCGCGGCTGCGGGCGGTGGAGGAGGTACAAAAGGCGGAGGATCCTCTGGTGATTGCTGTCTGCGTCGTCTGCCGCCACCGAATACCCGACTCCCGAGCCTCTGCAACAGTGATCTCCGCTGGGGGGGCAGCGTTACCCTGATAGGGTTCGGCGTGCACGACGCCTTGGCTAGCTTCGACAGAATCATCCCTGTAATTGTGTGCGTCGTCGCGTGGTCTACTACTATCCTCTCCTGCGTTATTGAAGCTTGATGTCCGGAAAGAATTATGAATCGGAATGTGGCTTATGAACAAGTGACGACTCCATGATTGGTGTTGATACATTAATGACAGCGTAGCATCATCATTTATTACGATACATTGGTTTTCACCGTTATCTACCGCGTATATATAAATAAGATTTAATTGTACCTGCTCTCTTTGAATCCCGGCATAGTCGCACATTATTCGAGAAAACCCATCGTAATCCAAAATACGATCGATGAAATACGTTGCGTCGGGTACGCTAGACACCACGACCTTACCTCCAACGAATTAGAACTCTTCCAATATAAATTCAGATAAGAACACATATTTATTGAAAAAAAAAATGAAATTCAATAAATATTAAAAATAGCCTGTCGGCGGAAAAAATGTATATATTAAATGGGGTGTGGAATTGAGAAATGGGCGTGGTGTTTTTATAGAAAATATGTCGAACCGTCATTCGGATTGCCGGATAAAATTAATTAAATTTTATGCGTGAACCGGCATTTTAATTGCCGGTTTTGTATTAAACCGGTAGCTTAATTGCCGGTTTTGTATTGGACCGGCAATTAAGCTGCCGGTCCAATGCAAAACCGGCAACGAAAACGCCGATTTTGTGTGTTAATTAAGGTGATTAGTGGTAATTAGTCGGACCAACATTTTAAAATTCGGTCCGATTCTTTTCTGTTCACCATTTGGGTTTACTGTACCCATATGTACTGTACCCGCGTATACCATACATATCATGGGTACATAAAATTACTCTTCAAATCATAATGATGATATATTGATATTATGATATGAGAGATATTTTCGTCATATCAGGCACATGGTGTGCATTTAATTGGGTGTAAGTTTAGTTTCGGCCGGTGTTGCTTACAACACCGCAAAGCTTTTCACTGCACTGTATTGTATTTTATATTTTTGTTTTACTATCACTTGTTGTTGTTATTATTATTATTTGGATGGCAAAAACTTGCTTCCGACTATAAGATATGAGGAGCCTCTAAAACCAACGTACTTTCAAACATGGACATGTGATATTTATGAATTTTTTGATGATAAGTACTACTACTATTCTTTTGTACTTATGCTATGCTATATATATGTATGAATGTATTGCTGCTTACACATGATTCAGCCTTGTTAGCATAGCAGCTTCATCATTTTGTGCTTCCAAATCTTCCTCATGGCATGCTCAGGCACTGCTGCTTCTTTCACAGTTTGGTAAATATAGTTGAACGTTTTGGTTGACCGGGTCAAAGTCTCTTTTATGATTAATTTTTTAGGTTGTGATTTTGTGGCTTATTATTATAATTGTACACACCAAAATTAAAATAAATATCATAAGGTTAATTCGGAATCATAAATATCTAATCTAAATCAATTTATTTTTGCTATTTATGTATCAAAATGCATGATATTTTAGATTTTTAATTCATCTAAAGATATATATTTAGTAAAAATTATTGATTAAATACATATTCACTTGGATGAATTTAAAAATTCAAAACATCATATATTTTTATATGGAGTGTTAATTTTGAAGAAATTCAATGTATGTTAAAATCTCTAATCGATGTTTCTTAATTAACGCTAGCTCGAATCGTCTTCTTCACCGGCATAACTTTGCATGTATATTGTCTCGATATTTTATTTGTGACAAGACTTTAAGAACGGTTGATGATTTGAACATGCTACACGTTTAAAACGCTATTTTTTCGACCATTTGACAATGAGATAGGATGATTTATTATTAATAATAAATTACTTGATGTACTAAGTGTAAACTCCGAATCAAATAAAAATCAAATCATAATAGATTGATTAGTTATTTACAAGTTTTGAATTAAACGATAAGATTTATTATCAAATCCGTGACTAGAATTTTTGAATGATGGGAATTGATTGATTGTTGTCAAAATTTAGGTGCTGGCTATAATTTTTCGCGAAAACGTTGACACGTACATATACATTATACAAAGAAAAATTTAACTAAAACTTATTTGCTTCAATGTGGATGTTGTTCCCCAAATCAAGTTGTCGTTGAAAGGAGTATAGTGATCCGATCATCCACAACGAAGATCGGTCGTCACAGCTCTCGTTTAACTTTTATTTGTTGTACATTGGTTTGAAATTAAAATTATATATACTCATTCATACTATAGTACGTATGAGAGTACTTATACCTATATATGTTAGTTGAGGATGGAGATCAGTTATGAATTAAGGAGGAGGAGGAGAAGGAATGGGAAAATAGACGATGGATAAATAGACAAAAGATGGTGTCGGGCCGAACAAGGAAATTAAGAGATGGATTTTTTGTTTGGTAATAGGAACAGTGAAGCGAGAAATCCGGTGTGTGTACGGAAGAATAGAATAGAAGAGAGATGAGGAATCTTTCTTTCGAGCATCAGTTTCTATGACTATGACGTGTCCGAAATTAGAGGGAAGAGGAAATCAATAATTGCCTCCCACGCTGCTCGACACTATCATCATCCTGCCTTTCCATTTATCGATCCTTGTGCCCTCCCAGTTTCATCACCTCTAGCTCAAATCATCCGCTCCGATCCGGCCCTTCAACCAAATATCTTAGCAGTATTACACAATAGCTAGGAATTGTCATTGAATCAAAAAAAAGCTGTGGGTTCAAAAAAAACAAGAATAAAAAGAAGTTAGGAATTGTTGTTGAGGGATTTTTTGCTTTTGTTTAGGATTTTTTAATTTTTTTTAAAAAAATAGATTAAATCATGAATTAAAAATTCCAATTATATTTGAAATGTAATCACAATTTAATAATATTCAATTTTTATAAGAAAATATTATTATAAATATAAATTAGATCATTTAAAAAAAAAAATCAAAAACCCTTAACAATAACAAAAAGTCCGTTGGCGATAGTTATTCCCGAAATTGTCCGAACGAACAAAGGAGAACAAATCTATAAATTTGCATTCTTCCATTAGCTAGCTAGTAATTGGATTATTAGAAAGAAAAAGGAAAAAAAAAAAAAAAGAGTAATCGTCATTTTTTTGTTCCTTAAGACTTTTCGTTCGTTTCCATATCGATCCATTACACTACCATTTGGTTTGGTTTAAATCGAATTTACTTTTTTCCCTCCAAAATCATATTAAACTGAAGTCTGTAGATCGCTCTATTCTGTTTGATTTTCCGGTTTAAACCATATAATTAATGGCCTGTCTCTTGTATACAGTATATGTATAAAACCTATAATTACGGATCCACCTTAATTACCATAATAAACATTTTACGAATATTTTAATCAGCCCACCGTGATTTATTTTCATTGATAATGATACCCATCTATAGAATAGAAGGAATGATCTCTAAATCCATGAGTTAATTACGGCCTACATAGGTGGAGCAATAACTTTGGGATTGCTGTAATTAATTTCATTTTTTCAAGGTTAATCACTTGGTTATGCTTGAAATGTCCACTTACACGGTATAGATTGTAAGTTTAATAATAATGCTAAAAGTATATGTGAATTGTTTTTTAATACTATAACTATATTATACTAATATAGTGCTGTTTATCAAAATAAAAATGAAAATCCTAATATACTTTTTTCGGTCCACTTCAAATGTCTCGTAATGAAAATTGCGAATTTAAACAATAAATGATAGAAAAAATTATTTGTATGTACATTATTTATTATCATAAATATTATTTAAAATAAAAAATTAATTGAAATAAATATATGAATAATTTTGAAAAAAATAATTTAAATATATATTGGTTTTATAAAGATACAGGTGTACCGGAAGGAATTGTCATTATGTTGAGGATTGAAAACGACAGAATAATTAAATTTGTTAGAAAGTGACGGTGCAATCAGTTTTTAGATGATACTTTAGATTAGAGTAGCGACATTTTACCCATATGGTGTGGGTATTACATTTCCTTAATGCTGTTTGGAATAGTTAAATTGATAGATTGGAATGACAGTCTTGCCATGCATGCATTACATTCCGTCGAATCTATTGAGATTTTTCTTGTCTCGTGTAGTGGAAAATATCGAATAATTTTATTGTATTACATTTTAGTTGATTGATTATCATTTACAATTTTATATTGTGAAACATAAGTAGATTCTGTAGTTATCATTTTAATATTTGTTTCATGAAAATTATAACCTAAAAATACATGATGTTTTTTTTGAAAAAAAAAAAAACATTATGTTTTCTTATAAAGATTTTTTTTTTTATAAATTTTCAGAAAAAATATCATATATTTTGAGACGGAAGGAATAGTTTCGAAAATGGATAAGGATATTTCACGTGAATGGATAATTTAAATATTTAATCATGTTAATTATGAAAGACTTGATTCATAACTAAATTGTATGGTCATGCAAGATGAAAATGTCCGTAATTATCATTTATCATAGCAAACATTTGTCTTTGGTTCATGCATAAGGCCTAAATTTATACCAATGGTAGTCAATAATTTTAGATTTTTGTAGTAAGTGATGTTGTTGGTTTATAATTTTTAAAACTTTTTTTTAAGTTAGTTTTAAAATAATTTTTTATTAAGATTCAACGATCTATGATTTATATAAATTAAATATATTATATTACTTTTTTCGCATACAAATGGATAATATTTTTTATATTTTTTCGTTTTTAAATAATTGATTTTTTGTGAATATCAATATAGTTTTTATATTTTTATCTCTCCACTAACTCTATGCCACACACAATTAATAATTTACTATTGATATTGAGTACATATATATACATTTAGATGAATTTTAAAATGCAAAATATTGAATTGTATAGAGGGAGTAATTGAGAAAGAAAAATATTAAAATTATAAAATAAATATAATTTTTATATTGGAATTAATGATATTGATATGCGTAAAAAATTCAAATGTGTCAACTATTTGAATATTGAGGTAGTATAATTTTTTATTTTATAATATTATATTAAAATTAGCATAAAATAAAACCATAAATCAAATATAAATTTAAAATTATCAATATTTGAGACTGTAGTAATATACTTCCTCCGTATATGAATAGATGATATTTTTGAAATTTTTTTATCTTTAAATAGATGACGTTTTTAGAATATCAATACATTTTTTTATATTTTTAACCCTCCACTCGCTATCTTTTCACAAACAATTAATAATTTAATAAGAAAAGATAATGGATAAAATTATAAAGTGAATGTGATTTATGTATTGAAATTGATGATATTGGTATGTGCGAAAAGTCTTAAAATATCATCTATTTAAATACAAATGTCGTATATAAGACTAGTAGTAATTTTTAATTTATATTTATAAAAAACATCATGTATTTTAAGACGGCGTTAATAATATTTATATGATTGTTGGTTGCTTTTTCCATCTAAAAATGGGCAAAACAATTACTTAGTCCTTCATGTATCACCTTTTGATTAGAATAGTCCTTTCAAATCCGAAAAACTCTCTTCTTCCCAACGACGAAATCAAAATGGTTCGTCGTCTTTAATATATCCCTGTTAACGAGAGATGAGTAAAGAGAAGTTAATTTTTTGTTTAGCACGAAATTTTCAACAGACCACTTGTGATTAATCTTGCCGTAATAAACAGTAGCCGTTTCCCGTTCCCCCATAAAATAAAACCACATAGCAGAGTCAGCAGAACATAACAACAGAACAGAGCAGATATTCTCTCTCCCTCTCTCTCTAGACTGTTGTTTGCTTGTAAGTGTATATCAGAAAGACTGAATTGTCGTGCATAACGAAACACATACTCTGTTATACTAATAAATAAAGCTGCTCCACACCAGTCCTATACTATGTCCCTCTTTCACATTCTGTAGTAACACTCAGAATCTCTCTCTATTTCTCTCTCAGAGTGTTCTGTACTAAAGACAAATTCCCATCTCAATATAAACTCATCCAGGAGAATCCACCTCCTTCAATTTCACTCTACATAACCAAAACTCAGTTTTTCTGATTTCTCATTATAACTTATTGAGAAACAAACAATGACAGCTGATTCCGGTGAGAACAACAACAACCGGCGCCCGACATCAAAGACGCTCGGAGCTCCACCGCCGGAGCAAGATCAGCTACCTTGTCCTCGCTGTGACTCGACCAACACCAAGTTCTGCTACTACAACAACTACAACTTCTCTCAGCCTCGCCACTTCTGTAAGTCCTGCCGCCGTTACTGGACTCACGGCGGAACCCTCCGCGACATCCCCGTCGGCGGCGGTACTCGTAAGAACGCCAAACGCTCCCGCTCCGTTCCGTCCTCCGCCGCCGCCAAGAGTATGATCATGAACACCGTCAGTCAGAGCACGCCGATACCGTCCACTCCGGTGATGCAGCTGCCGCTTAATCACGGCGGTTCCGTACAATTCTATTGTGGCGGTGATGGGAAAGTCGGGAGCTTTAGTTCCTTGCTAGACAGTCATGGGCCGGGCTTTTTGGCGTTAGGTGGGCTTGGTCTTGGGCTCGGTGGAGGATACGGAGAAATGGGATTCGGTGGGGTCTGGCCTTTCTCGGCAGACGGTGGTGCTGGAGCAAATGGGGGGATGGGAAACACGTGGCAGTACGAGAGTGGAGGAGAAGGTGGTTTTGCTCTGAACGGAGATTGCTGTTCGGCAGCTAATTGGCCTGATCTTGCTATTTCCACTCCAGGGAACGTGCTCAAGTGAATTTTGAATCTCTTTTTCTATTTTAAGGATTAGTATTACTTAATTGGGTGTTGAAGAATAGATAGTACTAGTATATTAGGAGTATTAAGTTAAGGTACAAGCTTGCAAAATCAGTTAACGGAGAAGACGACTGTGTCTGTGGACTTTTGTTTTTAGTGTTTGACTCTGCATATATTATATGCCATGCGGTTTTTTTCATGTACCAAAGTTGTCTGTTGATGACGTGGCACTCTGTTGGTTACTATCCTTTTTTTTTTTTTTAAGTTATGGCTACTTCTTACTACATGTTCTGTATTTGAATTTGGTCAATCAATGATAATTTTTCGTTGGTGAGTAAAAATGAATGATCAATTGTGTTCGATAATGCTACTATTAGACTTTAGATTAATATAGCTAATGACTCGTTTAAGAATGTAAATCACTGGTATCAAAGTTTTAGTCAGAATTGGTAATGTCAGCTTCTTTCAATGGTCGAACCAATTGCTAAAATTAATCTTGTCGGTCCACTGGAATCATTTTGAATAAGTTGGTAGTCAACTTGGGTTAAATCCTTGTATGAACTTCTTTTTGATGATAATCCTAGTATGAACTAGGAATTTTTTTGTTTGATGTTTTGTATGAACTAGGATTAATCGAGTAACGATAATGATGGATATCGAAAACTCCAAAACGTCATAGCCTATCATTTCCAACCGTGGCCCACTCTAACGAAAAAGTTCCATATCTCTGTTATAACTAGAAGAAGGATAATATTCAAGTTCCTAATGTTTCCTTCATTAATAAATAAATAAAATATTCCGGAAGTTTCCCTCTCCTTCTTAAATGCCACTGTTTTTGTCAAAAGTAAAGAAGGCCGTAGAAATGATGAATTAGATTGTTGTGGTATAGTATAGTACAGTATAGTATAGTAGATTGCAAACATAAAGGGAAAAACTTTAAGATTGCATGTTTTCTATTGTATCCAAATGCTTTTGAATCATTTTCTGGTCAGGTCTCCACCATATTCTTATTCTAATATGTATATACTCTTTCGTCATGATCATGATTGCTTCTTCTTGTCCAACTTTTTTAATATCACTGTCTTCGGATATGTGGATGAGAAAGTGGTCAAGGTAATTTCTATGTAGAACTCTTGTTAGGATTGCAAAGACTAAACTTACCTCAATATTTGACGTAATAATTCTTTCTTTTTTGATGATTATTTTTTTCTTTAAATGAAATTTTGGGAAGGAGGGAGTATAACTGTATATAAAGTAGATACGATAACTAGCTAAATCAGTGTTTTAACAGCTTTGCATCATTATTTTAAAAATGGGGTCAAGTCAAAATGGTAAAGTTGTGCTCAAGAACCTCTTGGAATTTTGCTGTCAAGAATGACAAATAAATAATGTCTTTTCATTCAATCTAAGAAAATGCAGGTAACTGAAAAGAACGTTCCAACTCCTCAACATTGTATCTAACCATGTTCCCTTTTAGCCTCTCTACTTCTTCTTGTGCTCGTTCAATATTTGGATGAATCTCATCTCCACAAGAAAACACTTGAACTCCTTTCTTGGCCTCGATCCAGCTCAGACCAGGTTCCTTTTCTAGCATCATTTCCCTAATCTTCCTTCTCATTTCGGCTACACCCTCCCTTTTACCAGTAGCAGCATAAAGATTACAAAGCAACATATAAGTTGCACTGTCTTCTGGATCTATTCTTAAAATTTGCTCTGCTGCATAAACTCCCATTCTCAAATTTTTGTTATTGACACAACTACTTAGTAAAATTCTCCATAAATCCAAGTGCGTTTCACCATACGCCGATTTCGTGATTAGTTCCTCTGCTTTGTCCAGTAATCCTGCCCGACTTAACAAGCTTACCATGCAAGAATAGTGCTTATGATTCGGAAATATACCGTTTTCATTCATGTAGTTCCACAAGAACTTGCTTTTTTCGACCATACCACTGTGACTACAAGCTGCAATTAGGGATAAAAATGTTACTTGATCCGGAAGCATACCCTGCTTTAGGATTTCTTCCAAAAGCTTCATTTCTGTGTCGGCCATCCCATGATGACTATATCCTCCGATCGATGAATTCCAGCATTTTAAATCATGATTGTAAATTTCAGAAAATATTGATTGAGCAGCCACAAGGTCGCCATTTTTGGAATACATATCTATGAGACTTCCACAAATGGAAATCTCAATTCCAGTTCCAGTTTTTAAGGCCAGTGAATGGATCATCTCACCTTGCTTCAAAACTGGGAGATCGGCACATGCACTAAGAGCTCCACTAATTGCAAAGCTATCACTCATCATCCGGCGGTCTTCACACATTTTACAGAAGATCCCGATTGCTCTTTCACCGTCAGCTATCCGACAGTGGCCCATGATCATTTCAGTCCAAAGAACAACATCCTTATCTGAAATCACATCAAAAACTTTCTGAGCAGATTCAGAGACTCCGTTTTTTAAATACATGGATATCAATGTCGTTGCTACAAATACACTTCCGTCGAATCCTACTTTAATGACATGGCCATGGAGAGGTTTTCCACAATCAGAAGCCAAGAGCGCATTAGTTGCCGATATTACAGCTGCAAATGTGTATTTGTCTGGCTTAGGAAGAGACATATTCAGCAGCTGAACAAACAAGTGAAATGCCATCTCTCTACATCCATTTTCCATACACCCAGCAATCATCGAGTTCCATGAAATTAAATCTGTATTTTCCATTCCACTAAAGATTTTAAATGCCGTTTCAGTGTCACCACAATTGCAATACATATCAAGCATGGCATTTTGCAGAGGTAAATCAGCAAGTACTTTTAAAACTGTCATTCGGGTATGGATCAATTTCCCACAGATATAATTCCCTAATTTGCCACAAGCATTCAAAACCATTGTGTAAGTGAACTGTGTTGGATAAAAACCGGACCTCAGCATCGCACCGAAGACATAAAGACCGTCTTTTACCTTATCATTCTTCAAATTTCCAAATATCATAGAATTCCATGCAACTGCATCCTTATCACTAATTTGGCCAAATATCCTCTTTGCTGAATCCAAGTCCCCACAATTTGATTACATTCCGAGTAAAGAAGTTTGAACACAAACATCATCCGAAAACCCAGATTTCAACGCATAGCCATGAAGCAAGGATCCCAAAACAGAATCCTCGAGCGAACAAGATGCCTGCAGTAAGCTTGTGAAAGTCAATCCATTGGGGTTAAAGCCCTCGTTTCGCATCTGGGCATTGAGTGTGAAGGCCGAAAACCCACAGCTGGAATCCCTTGAATACGCTGCGATTAGTGCATTGTACGAAACTACATTTCTGCAAGGCATTTTATCGAACACCTTCTGTCCGTCGCCTATCGATCCACATCTCGAATACATTGAGATGAGGTTGTTGTACAGAAACGGAGTCTGGTTGTCGAGAGGTGTTGACGTGGCGGTGAGAATGATAGCGTGGAGCTGGCGCGCTTTTCTTAAGGAAGTGCATCTCTGTATGAGAGATGTTAAGAGGCTTCATATGATGGTGTCATAAATAAATACTAGTAGTAATAAAAGTGTTCCGTGAGGTGGAAGTTTGCTGTATTATTTTACCCGCGCAAATTTGAACAAAACAAAGTTTGATGTCTTATACTAGTAAGTTCATTATGTTCCGGTTTTTCGGTAAATATGGAATCAGATTAAAACTATTCGAAACGATTTCATTCACATTTGATATTCGTATTACAATACACGATGTTTTGTTTTTTTAGATTCATCAAAATATACATGTATATAATCAATAATTATCACTAAATACATATATAATTGAATGTATTTAAAAATATAAAATATCATATATTGTGATACGAAAGTAGTATATACTCCACATTTGTTCGAATTAAAAATATAAAACTTCATATATTACGATACGGAAGTAGTATATGCTCCACATTTATTCGAATAATCTAAGACATGGGGAGCCATGATGATGCACAAGTGACCCTACATTGTCTAAATAAAAATTTGTGGGTTGTCATGGTATATTAATTACTCCCTTTATCACAAAATAGATGTTAATATAAATATAATTTTTTGTTAAAAATTAAATATAAATTTTGATAAATTTAACTAACATTAATTATATTTTTTTATTATATCTTCATCCCTTCACCCTCATGTCCCATATACTCTCTCTCGCCAACTTCATCCATATATTCTCATGATGGGTTTTTAGTTTATACAATTATAATTATCTTGAAAAATAAATTAAAACATATATTTTATTAATTTGTGTGAAATCCCTTTAATTAACATTTAATTTGGGACGGAGAAATATATAATAAAGATAGCCAAAAATTTGTGACTTCAAATTTAGGTTACCAGCCAAAAGTCCGTTACTTCTGAGTCGAACTAATGACCTCCGGACGTAGAAAATGTCTAACATTAGTCCACATCGGTTGTCTTTTATATAAAATTATTTCATGCAATAAATTAATACAATATGTCAAAGAATCAAATTATTATTACACTAAAACATCACATATAATTCCAATCGAATAGAATAACGCCGTTGAATAATAAACAAATTTGAAAATACAGCAAGTCCTCTTTCGTAATTTAGTCAGCCAATAATTGGTGGGGTGTGCTAAAAAGGATGGGTCTAAAAAGACTTGGAGATGAGAGGAAAGGATTAATACGTTTGTTCAGTCTTGTGTCTGTCATCGGTAATTAAAATCGATGGAAGAAAAGCATTTTGTGCTAGTTCATGGAGCCAGTCACGGAGCATGGTGTTGGTACAAGGTTGCATCAATCCTGAAATCAGCCGGTCACAGAGTCTCGGCCTTGGACATGGCTTCTTGTGGAGTCAACCCAACGCCGGTGCGTGAAATCCATTCCCTGTCGGATTATTTCCAGCCGTTGACGGAATTCCTAGAAGCTCTTCCTCCTCAAGAAAAGGTTATCCTGGTTGGTCACAGCTACGGTGGCAGAGGATTAGCGATTGCGATGGAAAAATTCCCTCACAAAATATCAGTAGCAGTTTTTGCCTCAGCTCATATGCCTGGTCCTCATTTCAAGTTGTCAACATATGCCGAAGCGGTATGTTTATCATCCTTTTCGATCAAAGTTTAATGTTTCCGACCAAATCAATCAAAGGATCTTTTTTTGTTGTTGAAAATTAATTTGTAGTATGACCGAATAAGACCCACTATGGATACGAAATTTGAATACGCTGATGGGTCTGACAATCCTCCTATGATCCTACTCTTTGGACCCAAAATATTATCATCCAAGTTTTATCAACTCTCACCTCCAGAGGTATGAGATTTAATTATGTTCTCAATTTCCAGTTTAATTAATTGGCCAATTATCACAAGTAATAATCTTTAGTAAAAAATTGCAACAGGATCTTATGCTCGCAACCATGTTGCTAGGACCACATCCCTGTCTCAATGATCCGGCCATGCTAGACTCGACTGTAGCAGTTACTGAGGAGAAATTTGGATCGGTTCGTAGAATTTCCATTGTGTGTGACCAGGATTTGGTGATCGAGGAACATTTCCAGAGATGGGTAATTCAACAGAATCCTGTCGACGAGGAGTTTGTGATTCCAGGCTCTGATCACATGGTCATGTTCTCAAAACCACAGGAACTTTCCTCCATTCTCCAGGAAATCGCACAAAAATATGAATAAATACAGTCTATGTATTTTGATTTATGATGAAAAGTCTCTTTAGTTAATGGATTTAATTTCATATTCGAGGGTGAGATGTTATTATATTTGGTTTGATTGCTTTGTGTCTTGCTGCTAGGAGAAATTGCTTCTTGAATTGGGATAGAAACTTTGATTTTAAATTGAAAGTAGAAGGCAAAGATTTGAACATTTCGACAAGTCTATTCCATGAAATTAAATACTGATCTGCTCCCATAGCAGCAGAAGTACTGGAGGAGTTTAATAAATCTTGTTATTCATTTAGTCTTAATATAATTTAATCTCTAGTATAACATCGATAAAATAATATTCGATAAAATAACAATCTCGTTAAAATAATAAATTTCTTCAGATCCGACTTATAATTTTTAGGAAAATCAGACATCGATGAGTTGATAAATTTTTTCGGTCCGAAAGTATTGATTTAATTTTTTATTTTTTTTTTCCTTTTGCCCATAATTAGAATAACAATTTCGTCACGGAAAATGATGACACTGACACGGCACCGGTATTCACCAAAATATCTTTCCCATCATTTGGAATATTGTGAGGGTGAGCTTAAATTGTATTTCATCTAAAAGCCTCAGATCAGAAGGCAGAAGCAATAGTAATTAATTGATGGAAAAGCATTTTGTATTGGTTCATGGAGGCTGTAATGGAGCATGGGGTTGGTATAAGGTTGCATCAATCCTGAAATCAGCTGGTCACAAAGTCTCAGCTCTGGACATGGCTTCTTGCGGGATCAACCCAAAGCAGGTTCACGAAATCCGTTCCCTGTCGGATTATTTCCAGCCACTGATAGAATTCCTGGAATCTCTTCCTCCTCAGGAAAAGGTTATCCTGGTAGGTCACAACCATGGTTGCAGGGGCATCTCGATTGCAATGGAAAGATTTCCTGACAAAATATCAGTTGCAGTTTTTGCCTCAGCTCAGATGCATGGTCCTAATCTCAACTTGTCAACGTGTACCGAAGAGGTTCAATTTTTCATTTTGCAACTGTCTGTTTAAAATTCGTTTAGATTGGTCGTTTTAGCTTAACCGACCAATTATTCAAACCGTTTTGTCAATTTGTCTTGTATATTTTGATACATATGGTCCCGTTTTTTTGGAAAATTTGTAGTATTATCGAAGCGAAGGTCCACTTTTTGATGTGAAATTTGATTATGCTGATGGGTCTGAGAATCCTGCTACCTCCGTACTTTTTGGACCCAAGATATTATCATCTCGTGTTTATCATCTCTCGCCTCCTGAGGTATGACGTACTACCCTGTGAGAGATTCTAGTGTGCACCGTGTGTAACGCATCAAGTACACTTGCATACGTGTTTAAATTAATCGATTTTTCAGTATTATTGGCTTATCATGCCGCCTTATATATAATAAACTGGGACGGGATCAGATGCTCGCGGCGATGTTGGTAAGACCACATCAACTTTTCAATGATCCGGCCATGCTCGACGCAATGGGAGCACTTACAGAGGAGAGATATGGAGCGGTTTGTCGATTTTATGTTGTGTGCCCTGAGGATATGGTGATAAAGGAAGATTTACAGAGATGGATGATTCAACACAGTCCTGTAGATGAAGAGTTTGTGATTTATGGCTCTGATCATATGCTCATGTGCTCTAAACCTCAGGAATTTTCCGCCATTCTCCAGGGAATTGCAAGGAAATATGAATAAGTATAGTTGAAGTTGCCATGTTTGATGCTCATTGAATGGGAAATAGAAACTTAATGCCATATGGTTTGATGAAAATAAAGGCAACCCACGTACATTTAATTTGTGAAAAGTCTATAGTACGGAGAGATGTTATTAAATTTTATTTGATTGTTTCTATCTTGTGGCTGGGAGAAATTAGTACTTGCTGTGTCCTCAATACCTTGATTGGACTCCGGACGAAGTACATATATTTCAAATGATCAGAACATTATATAGGCCAACAAATTGTGATTAAATATTTTAGACTTTAATAATAACTGGTACATGCATAATATCAGTAAATTATTCTTTGTTAAAAGGTAAGTTTGCAGAAGAAATTCTCTACTTATTACATTGGGAGAATTGAAAGTTCCCCTCATGATTCCACACGGTTTAATTAGGAGAGACGAATAAATGTTTTTTCGAGGATCTTGAAGATATGGTCTGCCAAGTCTTATGCAGAGTTGATGTTTCATCACGTCCCATATGAAAAAGAAAGCATTTGCTAATGTTTTATTAGATAAAATAAAAGCTATCTAAGTCTTTGTACTAATGTAGTTGGTGGAAGATGGTGTCATATAATCATATTAAAAGTGAAGTAGGCCAAATAGAACTATCATGTAGTATTAACTAATTTGATAATATGTAATCTTTTGGATTTTGTAGTTGTCCTGTTCTTAGTCAGCGAATAATTTTCTGACGATGTGCTAAAGGATGGAGGTAACTAACCAGAGCAAAAGATAAATGGTACAGAAACAGTTATTCGATGGAAAAGCATTTCGTATTGGTCCATGGAAGTTGTCATGGGGCATGGTGTTGGTATAAAGTGGCAACAATCCTGAAATATGCTGGTCACAAAGTCTCAGCTCTGGCATGGCTTCTTGTGGTGTCCATCCAAAGCAGGTTCACGAAATCCATTCCTTGTCGGATTATTTCAGGCCGTTGGTAGAATTCATGGAAGCTCTCCCTTCTCAGGAGAAGGTGGTTCTGGTGGGTCACAGCTTCGGCCGGCGTCGGCCTCTCAATTGCCATGGAAAAATTCCCTCACAAAATCTCAGTCGCAGTTTTTGCCTCGGCTACTATGATTGGTCCTCAACTCAAGTTGTCAAAATATAATGAAGAGGTACGTAAAAGATTGACTACAATTTCTGAGACGGATATAATATTTCTTTAAATTACCGTTGGGTCCATAAAAATGTTAGATTTTGTGCTGAAAATTCTAGTATTACCGAAGGCGGGGTCCGACTATGGACATGAAATTTGAAAACCTTGATGGGTCTGAAACTCCCGCTGGCATGGCGTTACATCTCGGACCTAACATATTATCATGCAAGCTTTATCAGCTATCACCTCCCGGGGTAAATATGAAATTCAGAGTTTTGATTAAATTATATGTTTAATTAATTTCCATTATAATTTGCTTATTTTTAATAAACTGGAACAGGATCTGATGCTCGCAACTATGTTGGTAAGACCACATCGCCTTTTCGATGATCCAGCCATGCTCGACTCAACAGTAGCAGTCACTGAGGAGAGACATGGATCAGTTTCTAGAGTTTATGTTGTTTCCGATCAGGATATGGGAATAAAGGAAGATTTTCAAAGGTGGATGATTGAACACAATCCTGTCGATGAAGAGTTTGTGATTCCTGGCTCTGATCATATAATATGGTCATGTGCTCTAAACCGCAAGAATTTTCCTCCATTCTCCAGGAAATTGCAAGTAAATATGAATAAATACAGACTAACACTTTTTTTTTGAGGAAAAGTCTAACAATTAGAAGTTGCAAGTAAATATGAATCGGGAGATAGTGACCTCTTCTTCAACTCTAACACCACACTTTAACATCAAATGTTCAAATTTAGCAATGTAAGTCTCAACAAAACTATCTCCTTGTTTCATTTCGAAAAGTTCATTCAACAAACGTCGGCGATAATTGGATGGCAAGAATAAAGCTTTCAAGAGTGATTTCATTTTCCTCCAAGTTTGGACACGAGGCTTACCTAGAAAGTCATGTTCATATGTCAAGTTATCCCACCAAACCGATGCAATGTCTTTGAGTTTAAGAGCCACCAACTTAACCTTCTTTCATTCTTCAACATCTTTGAGCTCAAAGATCCTATCTATGGTCGTGAGCCATCCCATAAAGGCATTGGTGTCACGTCCACCATCGTAGTCCGGCAACTCAATCTTGAAATCTTTGAGTTCATCCTTTCTTTCATAATGTTGGTTTTGATTCCTTCTCCCACCAAAGGCTTGTAGACGACGTCATAACTGCCATAGTGGAGCTCATAAGGAGAATTCTCGTTAGAACTAGGAGGGGTACGGCTCCTACGAGGCTGTAGGTAGTCACGGTGGGGTAGAGGAGGTTGTTTCCGTGGAGTCTCATCACTCGAGGAAGAGTTTCGTGGGACATTGAGATGATTTGAGGCATTTCGGGCTTAAGTTCGATGAAAGGTGACTCCTTTTGGCTTGTTCGAAGCAAGTTCAAGGCGGAGAGTGTGAGTTTAACGAGTTAACTCTTCAACTTGGCATTTAAGGAGTTCATTTTCCTCAGCCAGACGTGGATCTAAAGGAGGAACCACATTCAAGGACGGAGAAGAAGCTATGTGCTCGTACGAGAGGGCAAACGGGTCTTGGCTGTTGGGACCAAGAGAGGGGCTTGGAAACTGACTCATGGTGACTGCCGGATGTCTAAGGAGGCTGCAAGGCTCTGCTACCAACTATGATGGCACCCCAAAGAGTGAATAAACCGATTTAGATCGAGAGAAACGAGATCCAAGTAGAACCGAAAGCTTTGAACACCAAATAGAAATAAATCGAGAGAAACATGATGACTTTAATGCTAGATCGGTTGGAATTACGTGATAAACATCTTCTTATGTGTGTATTGAACCATTTTTTAGAGCTACAAAGCTTTCCTAATGAGAAAATTGAATAATACTTGAGTTTGGATGAAAAGGGTTCAAAGAGAGGTGGTTTAGAGCGCCTATTGGAAAACTAGAGATCATGTCGCCAGCATTGCTATTTTCAAGCGAAAGTCAGTCGGAGCAAAATCTAGAAAGCTTAAAGAATAACATGGTTTTGGTTTGAGGAGATTTGGAGAAGTGATGAGTGAGATGTGTGGATTTGAAACTAGTGAACAAAACTTGAAAAGTAAAGCTTAAATCTTAGAGAAACTTTCACTCAACCCTAAATATAACAGAAATTTAACATAAAAATTAGATAAAAGACAGTCATTGAATGATTTTTCTCAACAAATTCTTACCCTAATCGAGCAAAGCATGCTCATTTATATAGTTATAATAAAAATCAAGTCACATGTTCATTTTAACAATGCTCACATGACTTATCATAGTACAAATTCAAACGAAGGACGAAGATAGATACTAAAGGAAAGTTCTAAGGACTAAATAGTCACACGCAGGCGACCTACAACTTTTGAGAAATAATAATTTAGTCCCTAACTAATTTATTTAATTGCAATAAAATCCAAATACACCTAATGATGTTATTTCATCACTAGGGTGAAACAAGGCTTACTATGATTAATCCTTAGGCACTTTGATGATGGACGAACTCCTTGTGAACAGTAGTGTCTCCAGCACTGGAGAGAGGGGTTCGAACCAGTATTCCGGTTAACTTTCCGACGATAAGCAAAGGAGGGAATTCGACTATATTGTTGAGTTCTAGCACTTGAGACTAACTTTCTTTACAAGCAAGATGCCTTTCTCCTCAAGCAACTTGGGGAATGGATTAATGGATGCTCCGCCATCAGACCCAAACTAGAAATTAATGTTCGACTTGATCGATGCTTCTTCCTTTCCCAATAGAGGGAGCTTGGGAACACTCGTCAGTGCCCCACGCACCTTCCTAGCTTGGGTCCAGAATAACCTTTGTTATAAGAAAAATGTATATTTAAAAAGAAACATTTTTTATAGATTAAGTGCTTTCGATTTTTTTTAAACAAGAAACTTTTGAAAAATATAAAAAAAAAACAAAAGCAAAATGAATGGCATCTGGACACTTATTGACTACTCCACCCGGTCCTATGGATATTTTGGGGGTCTTCTGCTCCATCTCTTGTACTTCTAGCCACTTTTGCTCCCCGATGACGTTGCTCTTGACAAGATGTCATGGGATACTTGTTGAGCATCCTCAGTTTCTTGGCTAAGTTGAGCATATTCAATAGTTCTTTATTTCTATTCAAGCTTATCAATTCAGAGGCATCAACTTTCGAAGAGGTTGCATCTTTCTTCCTTTCGGTTGAGGTGTCTTGATATGGGTTAGGGACCAAGCCTTGGTTAACATGACCGACTGGTGCCCATCGTCTTTTTTTGCCAGGCGGGAGCATGCAAATTTTTTCTGACCCTCAATTCTTTCTTTATAGTGCACCACCCTATTTTACTCCCACAGTCGTAGAAAGTGCTTAACATTGGTTTGCCAATAGATACCTGATTAAGGTGAGGGAGGCCAAAAGCTTGCATCCTTCGAGCGGTTGTTGCTGGGATTGGTTGGCTCCGGCTTGCTTCGTTGGTCCTAAGTCCAGTCTCTTGTATCTAAAAAGTCTTCCTTTCCAAATGGTGCACTCTGGAGGCCTTATAGTCCGGTTGTTTCCTTAGAAATTATTGTGTTCATAGAGAACTCTTGGGTGATGACAACAGTATTTACGATTGTCGGCAGCCCTTCTTGGTTCAACGACAATAGCTTGATTTGGCCAAAACTTGGACGCACGTTCCCTCTTTCTAGACATGCTTCTCATAAGAGCAGCTCCTTGTCGGGGGAACCCTTAAGGCAACATCCTTGGTTCAGGCCGGCCGCTGGCTGAGCGCCTCTCTCGTGTCCAGATGGTGGTGAAGTAGTAGTTGCAGGCTTCTTCCTCATCTACCCGAAGATATCCAATCCCATTCGAGGTTGGGAATTTCATGATCTTGTGTAGGAAATAAGCGACTCCCCTGAAGGCGGCTATCCCGCCCCTTCCAAAGATCATGTTATACCTTGAAGGGCCCTCCATAACCACCCATGTACCCCCTTTGGTCATCTGGCGATCACCTTGTCCTATGAAGATAGGGAGTCGGATGGTTCCTACGACGGGGAGCTTCATGTGGTTGGCTGCATAGATTATTCCTTGCGATGGAGTAAGCTGCTCCTCTCAAAATCCCAGGGCTCGAAAGGTCGAGTAGTACAAAATGTCAACACCGCTCCCATCGTCTACTAAAACTCTTTCGATTAATATCCCGACCACTTGCACAGTTATCACTAGTAGAACGGCATGGGGCTTGATAATCCCCCATGAGTCTTCGTCGGAAAAGGAGATAGGAACTGTCGGCTGGGACCTTATTGAAAGGTTGTTGTCTCGAACATCCTGGCTAGGCGCTTGATATATAGTGTAGGCGACTCTGGGAGGAATTTTCCTCCATTCTCCAGGAAATTGCAAGTAAATATGAATAAATACGGACTAACACTTTTTTTTTTTTATGTAAAGTCTGACAATTAGAAGTTGCCAAGTTTGATGCTCTTCTTGAATGGAAATACAAATTAACTTTCGTATCGTTATTTATATTCAGGACTCAGGACAAGTCTATTGTATAAAAATAATCTCAGCAGAACTGAAATTAGTAAGAAAGTTCGGATAATTTCTGCAAAGATCATAAAAAAGTTTATTTGAGAATATTTAATAACTTGTTCAGGAAGTTAAATACTTTAACAATAGTGTATGTTTACTTGCTGCTTCAAGTGTTTGTGAAAAGTCCTCCACAGTCTAGCCTACACACATATAAACTCGGAATTCATCGATTTCAAAAAGCATAGTTGCGAGCAATCTCGGATAGACAATCACATAGCTCTTTTGGTTTGCAAAGCATTGTCATGTGATCCGAACCTTTAATCTCGAAAACTTCTTCAACCGAGTAGTTTTCGATCATCCACAATTGGAACTCCTTTGGAATTGACAAGTCCTCATCGCAAACAATGAAAATTCTCGTCCCGATCCATATCCCTCACTAGAAATGTTCTTGCAAGTCAGCAAATCCTTTTGAAATGAAGATGCATGTCTTACCCAAGTCTTTGCCAATTCAAGATCCTTACGTATCAGAATTCAAAGTACGAATTAATAACATAATTAAGAACAAAGAGTTACTGAAAACATTAAACATATGTACCTCAGTTGGGCATAACTGATAGAGGTTGGATGCTAAATATTTCGGACCAAAAATACAGAATGGATCAAACTCTGTGTCAAGCCATTCATGATCACTTGGTCTACTCTCGAGATACTGCAATATATATATATATATGTCAATTAAAGTGTTCAAAAATATTCCCATTAAATACTATAAATCGAGAATAAATAAAAATTCACTGACCTTGTCCACAACGTATGATGGATTGTGAGTAACGTAAACAGCGACAGAAATCTTGTTTGGATAATATTCCGAGGCCAAGGCCAAACTTAATCCTTCGAAACTATGTCCTACAAGAATAACCTTGTCGTCACCACGGAGAGAGGCCAAAAGTTCTAGGAGAGGCTCAGTGTACTCCTTAAATGTGCTGATCTCGTGAACACCCTTCATGTTGATTCCTGAAGCCGCCAGGTCCAGCGCCGTGACACGGTGGCCGGAAGATTCGAGGAGTGGCTTCAGCTTGTACCAGCACCAAGCTCCATGGCAGCCACCGTGTACAAGGACAAAATGCTTCTATTAATGGAGGTCTGCAGCAATTGATGATGATCGGTGAAGAGGAGAAGAGATGATGTTGTTGGGCTGATGATGTTGGGCTTCTCTTTTGATGATGCTGGGCTTTCTCTTCGGCCCAAGTACCCTGGCTTGATTCGGCCCGAGTGATTACTCTCCAAATCAGAATGTAACTGCAGCAAATATTCTCCGTGTATCATATCTTCAATTGTGTATCACAAATTGGTTGAGACTTAATTGACTACAATCTCTTATCAATTCAAACTGGAATGTACATGTATAAATCAGAATAGCCGTAGTGAAAATATACAAGAACTATCAATTATTTCATCTATTGTTGTTGAATCGATTCTCCCATTTTTTGTTTGTAACCAACAATAATTAAGGTACTTACTTACTCTCCTTGTTCTTTTGGATATTTTTCTATATATGTAGATGTTTTTAGTTGTTAAGAACAATTGTATAATAAATATACAGTAATCAATGGATGAAATGTGTACGGACAGAATCAATTGGCTAATCAGTCACATTCGATTTTAGGGAGTTAATTACATAAATACGGACACCTTTTAATAAGTAGACAGAATATGTGATCGTCATGGACAAAAATAAAGAAATCGAATTTTTACTTGTTAATCGCGTAATTAGTGGATCATTAAACAAATGAAAAAGTAAAATCGAATTTTTATTAAACGAATTTAATCATTACAACATCATTACATAATAAAATTAGATAAAATTTCAAGTTCGAATAACAAAAATTCAAACTTGCTTTGACAATTACGAATTCGACTTCCAAAAAATCGACTTAGGCATATTCGAGCACCCCAACTAATCTCGATTCATGAATCAGCACTGCAATGCAGGATTAATCAAGTTAGATTTGACTAATAATAAAGTAGGCTGGACAAACTTGTTGTGGCTGCTTGTGGAAGACCTGTCATTTATCTGTCTAATAATGATGACATTGCCAAAGCCAAAAATGACCACTTAATTGCATGGAAAAGTCTACAACTTTGTCCTAATTATTCGGAAATTGTGGAAAAATTATTTTTTCGTATTTTTTCAAAATAAATGGAGTTATTTAAACTCGATTTTTTTTATTTTTTATAATTTCTGAGTTCTTAAACTTTGGGCTTCATACTTTTATATTAAATCGAATTTTTAAAATTCGAATTTATATTAGATTGAGTTTTCAAAATTCGAACTTGATATTTTTATTAGATCCAATTCTTAAAAGTCGAACTTCATATATTTTTTTTTATTAATTCAGCAAAAGAAAAATGAGTTTTGAAAACTCGATGTTATTATTTCCAACCAACCTTATTTCGTGTTTTGAAAACTCGAATTTCTTAATTATAATTTATTATGTTCGAATTTTCAGAACTCGAAAACTATGTTTTATGTCCACCTTTCGTTTTCAACCCACTTAACTGTAGCGCATTCCGATTTTAAGTATATTTTGTTGCCGGCTTATTAAAAACAAATTTTGTGACTTCATCAACTCAAGTGGGCCCCTTTTTCATATTTTCTAGTGGTGTACTTAGGGTGCGTTCGTTTTGCGGTTTCACGGATGCTCGAGCATACTTAAGCTTGCTCCAAACTGTCTCGAAAAACGTGTTTTTTTTGTCATTTTTAGTAAAAACACGATTTTCGAGACAATTTGAAGCAAGCTCGAGCATCCGTAAACCGCAAAACGAACGCACCCTTACTCTCCTCAGCTCAGTTACGGTAAAAATTACTCGAGAAAGTAATTTAGGATCTATTCCGAACCAGCATTCCAATAAGTTTGTAAGGGCATAATAGACATTATGTTTATATCTTGTTCAGGTCTGTTCTGACTTCTGTCTTGTATTATCTTATTCAGTCATCAATCTCGTCCTATAAAACAAACACACTCTAATCGCAGAATCTTGATTTTTGGATGCTGATAAGTTCAGTGAGTTCAAAACAAAATGAATTCATTTAGCATTCTTGCTAACCGCAAGTCTGCAAATTGGGACTGTGATTAATGTTTTGAAACATTACTGGACCTAAAGTAATCAAAATCCAAAATGTAAGTGGCGGTCTTCATTAATCATTATTGGAGAGCTCCAATAAGTAATGAAAAATAAATGTATAAAGACAACAAAAATCTATCATTTATTTTTAAAAATTATATTTATTTATGGATTTATTTTGTTTCTATAAGATTATCATTAATGCCTATCTTACTTTTTATTTTTATTTAAATAAACTTTATGACATATATATTATTAATATTATATATGATTATCAAAAATATATATATACCATATATATGGAATTTGTTCCAAAAAAACATTCCATATTGAATTTATAACAGGTCAATATAAAAATGGATAAATTAATTGCAAACGACTATAGTCTTACTTTTTAGTATTATTCACAAGTTAGTGGTTTAAAAATTAATAATTTAAATATATATATCATATAAAAAATTATATAATAATTATTTATATTAAATTTATATCAAAATTTATATAAAAATTAATTATTTTAACTTTATATCAATTATAATTATTTTAATTTTATTTCAAAACTTACGGTCTTAAAATTAAAAATTTATTTTTTTCAAATTTATAAATAAAATAAAAAGTAAAAGTTACAAATCAATATTTGATTTTATAATAAAATTTATAATTATATCTAAATCAATTTAGTTGTTCTTATTGTTTGAAAAATAAGATATGTAAATTTTAATTAAGAATAGGAAAAAAAATATAGCGGATTTTTATTAGGAATAGTAGTTTAATAAAAAATTAGAAAAAAATAATATATATTATATTTTGATTAGGAATTATTTTTTAAATAGTATATCCGTTTGAATAGGAAAAATAAAATATGCGTTTTTTTATTAGGAATAGGAAAAAATAATATAATATTTTTTAATTAGAAAAGATTATTAATTATTTGAAAAATAATATATATCCATTTTAATTAAGAATAAGAAAAAAAATATAGAGGATTTTTATTAGGAGTAATATTTTATAATTAGAAATAATATATATATATATATTATAATTTGATTAGAAATAATTTTTTTAATAATATGTCTGTTTGAATAGGAAAAAAAGCAGACGTATCCATTTTAGTTAGAAATAGAAAAAAAAATATAATGAATTTTAATTAGGAAAAAAAATTTAATAAAAAATTAGAAAAAAAATATAGTGTATTATTATTTTATTAAAAATAATTTTTTAAATAATAGATAGAAAATTGATTAGAAATAAAATTATTATATTAAAAAAAAATAATTGGTAGAATTTTATTAGGAATCACTATGTTTTGATTTTCTAATTAGAATAGGAAAAAAATATAATATCATTGACTTAAAATTGTAACTTAAAACCTAATTAAACTCAAAGTTCTAAAATACATGTGTCAAATTACTATTCGTTAATAAAACGCCACGTGTTGTATGTTGATTTGACAATAAAATTTGCAATTTTACTCCTAATAAAAATATAGTGTATTATAATATTTTAAATAATAGATAGGAAATTAATTAGAAATCTTAAGAAAAAATAATTGGTAGAATTTTATTAGGAATCATTATGTTTTTATTGTGTTTTGATTTCCTAATTAGAATAGGAAAAAAATAATACCATTGAGTTAAAATTGTAACTTGAAACCTAATTAAATTCAAAATTCTAAAATATATATGTCAAATTACTATTCGTTAATAAAGCGTCATGTGTCGAATATTAATTTGACAATAAAATTTGCAATTCAATTTATAATTAGAGCAAATTTAAAATTAAAAAAATCTCGCTATTATATATAAGATAAGATAAGATTCATATCACATATATATTGTTTTTAATTGGCCCGTACGTATATATTATACATGGACTTGCTAGTAGAATATATATATATATAAAAAAAAAAAAAAAAAACTTAAGGAAATGACATTTATTTATTTTTATTTCTTGATATATGAAAATCCGGTGAGATTAATTAAAAGTTGGCTCAACAGTCTACTTTGGAATTTAAGCATAGTTATCTGCGATCTCCGAGAGACAATCACGGAGCTCTTTGGGCTTGCAAAGCATCGGCATATGATCGGAATCTTTAATCTCGAAAACTTGTTCGACAGGATAATTCTCGATCATCCACAATTGGAACTCCTTTGGGATCCCCTGGTCCTCACTGCAGACTATGAAAATTCTTTTCACAGATCCATATCCCTCCCTAGAAAAATTCTTGCTAGCCGACAATTCGCTTAGGAAAAAATATCCTGGTCTTGCCAAACTCTTTGCCAGTTCAAGATCCTAATTAATTAATTAATTATATATCAAAATTGATTTAATTAGCGGACAAATTGATTAGCTATACACATATTTACATAACTTAAGTGATTAATTAAAAAGAGAAACATGTGTACGTACCTCAGTTGGGGTTAGCTGATAGAGCTTGGATGATATAAACTTGGGACCGAAAAGTAAAAATGGAGCAAATTCCGTGTCTAACCATGCCTCACTCGGTTTACTCTCGAATAACTTAAAAAAGAATAAAAAAATAGCAAATTATGTCAAAAGTTAACTAAATTGTTACACTTGGAGTATATTGTAAGCACAAGAATACAAATTTTTAAATATAAATTATATGTAAAATTTTGTATTTATTTTGATATCGTGTAACCCAATTAAAATTTTTTACTACGAAGTTTAGGAAAAGTAAATTTTCTGATATCGAGGATTGCAAGTTTTCGTGATTATTGTATTTTTTGAATTTAGAAAATTTCATTAAAATGTTTAGAAAATTACTTACATTAAAAGTTTATGGGTCAAATAGACTATTGTTCACCTTGTCGAAAACAAATGACGGCGAGTGAGTAATATCTGGCATGAAAGCCGTCAAGTAAACAGCAACAGAAATCTTGTTTGGGTAATATTCCATAGCCAAGGCCAAATTAAATCCTCCGAAACTATGTCCAACAAGAATAACCTTCTCATCGTTATCAAGTGATTCCAAAAACTTCAATAGGGGCTCGGTGTACTCGCGAAGCGTGTTAATCTCTTTGATTTCCTTCATGTCGATGCCGGAAGCTGCCATATCAAGCGCCGTGACATGGTGGCCGGAGGATTCGAGCAGTGGCTTGAGCTTGTACCAGCACCATGCTCCATGGCAGCTACCATGTACCAGAACGAAATGCTTCCGATGAGGAATTAACTCTCCCATTAATTAGTTAATTATTTTGTTGTGCGGCTATAATTTAAATGCATTAAACTATCTTCAGACCGATATTTATAGTCAAGGGATCATAAGACGGAAACGTGTTGAAGTAAGTAACTTTTATATGTCCATTTGGAAGCACAATTTCGATATCGTCACGAATGACAATTAATGGGAGAATCTTTAATGCACAAAGCAATCATTGCTTTTAACTTTCTATCGTTTTCACAATATCACTCTTACTTTGAAGAAGGTAAACACTCCTTGATAAGTTCTTTAATCCTTTTCTTCAATATCTTATCCTTGACACCAGCAAGCATGTTTCGGTAGAACATTTCCAAGCGTAAAAGCTTGCTGCGATCTGCCAGCGGGCACAAAGTAGTATTCATCGTAGCCGCTTGCTTCTAAAATAGCAAATAGTAAACATAAATAGACAATAGACAGACCCACTTATCTCTACGAAATAGACATGAGCGGACGTAGCCGCTTGCTTCTAAAATAGCAAATAGTAAACATAAATAATTAGAATACAAAGTTGAATTTAGACTTACCATGATTTATGCACTTGCTCTCTATTCAAGCTTTTTGTCAGCGGATCCGTAATATTATCTTTAGACTTCACATAGTCAATCGAGATAACCCCATTTGAGAGCAATTGTCTAACGATATTATGTCTACGACGAATAATGGACAGACCCACTTATCTCTGCGAAATAGACATGAGCGGACGTAGCCGCTTGCTTCTAAAATAGCAAATAGTAAACATAAATAATTAGAATACAAAGTTGAATTTTGACTCTAGCTTTGGAAGGGCACAAAGTAGTATGTATAATGGTAAGTCTAGACATATTCGTCGTAGACATAATATCGTTAGACAATTGCTCTCAAATGGGGTTATCTCGATTGACTTGATTTAGCCAAGTCTAACGATATCGTTGGGCCACGCGCGGGCCGAGTGTATTCCAAATTGGACGTTTCTTCGGGTAGTTTTATACCTGAGTTTCTCCGTGAGACTGGCTAAATCAAGTTACCACACTTCATCTTTTGGAGGTTGTTTATAGCTCATGAGTTCACATTGTTGCAGGATATATTATTATTTATCATTCTAATTAAATATGTGTATTTCCATAATGAATCGGTGAACGATTTAGTTAATTTTTAATGATGGAGTTTTGTTGGGTCGTTGGTATGACTCGTGCTGATTTCGAATAAGACGAATTCAAATACGACAAACTTTCATATTTCCCTTCGATTGTGCTTATACATATCAATATTCATCATGTGACTAGACGTGAAATATAGGATGTAAAATAAAGTTTTAATTTTGGCATTCTTTTAAAATGATATACCTATTCGATTTGTCCGACTTTTTTTACAATTCAAATACATTATTTATATGGTGCACATTATATGATTGTGCTATGTACTTTTCTTGATATTACTAAACAAAACAAACAAAGCATCGAATATTCGACAATTCGCCATAAACGTGTGTTTGGAATTCAATTATGGAGAGAGGATACATACATGGAGAATGTACACACAACATTAACAACCATCAAAATAGGAACCTAAAATTTGGCAGTGTAATATTTATAGGAGCAGCTCAAACCAAATTGTTTCCTAGTAGTATAGGACAATTCAACTTCTACATGATTACCAAAAGAACAAATCACTTTTTGTCTCTCCTAAGGATTTAAAGTGAGCAAAAATATCAACATTTTTGTGGTTTTTCATACTCTCCAATGTGATCTTCAACCTTATTGGCATCTCTTAAGCAAATTCTTCTTCAAACTATTGAGTATTTTTCAACTCTTCATACACAAGTCACGTCCTAAACTCCCATTCTTCTTGTGTGATATATTCGATACAACGAGAAGCAAACCTCATAGCTCTAGCCTAGCTTTAAAAGCTTCATGTAGACATTATGATCATAAAAAATAAAGGATAGATTCTAATGAGCATAACCATCTTCAAACCAGAAAATCTGTGAAAAACAACTCCCATAATTTCAAAAAATATCTGACTTGAGGCTCATGATCTTTAAGAATTTGAAACTATGCGGCAAGAGTTATAGTTTAGAAAGAAGAAGAGCATCTGCTCATCAGACACATGGAAGATGAACACTCCAACTGGAAGAAGAACTTATTAAATTTATTTGTCGTATTTAATACTGGAGTTGAGAGAATAAAGTCAAATTTGATACTTCTTATAATTACATACTATTTTTCAAACATTAGATTACCTTAATTGAGTAAACTCCCACATCACAAAAGGTATTTTTAAAATAACTTGATTCACCAAAGGAATTCGTTCCTACAAATAGTGCACTAACTTAGCATTAGAACACCATTCAAATCAAAATAACTTAGCATTAGAACACCATTCAAATCAAAATAATTCCTAAAAATGACGACTGGTTCGAATATTACTTTGCAGAATTAAATCAGAATTCAGAAACTAAAGGGATATATTAAAAAATTCAGTGAGCTACATGCAATTATGTACGAAAATACAAAGCAAGCTTTCATGAACAATTCTAAGCTGACATATATATAAGCAAAGTAATTTGGCAGCTAGCAATTCTATGAAAAAACACAAAGCAGCAAGTATATCTCTAAAGGTAAAAACTTTGCACGTAAATTAGAACAACAACAGTAATAATCCAAATGCGGATATTAAGTAACAACACAATGTAGATTTAGTTGTTGTTAAATAAAACAAAAGCAAATCCTAATTCGAAATCTATAACAAATTAGAAAACTAAAAATCGCTCGAAATTAGAAAATAGAAAGCTATATTATTACTTTCACCAACTGGATAGAAAACATGATCAGTTGATCAAGTATAAAGAAATTATGTGATCACCACATGAATTTAAATAAAATTTGTGAGTAATTAGCTTTTAGAAAAATTGTTTTATGCTTTATTAATCGTATAAAGTGGATTATAAAACTGCTCCCTAAATTAGAACAGCTACAGATGTAATTTAGATGCGGATATTAAATAACAACACAATGTAGATTCTAGAAGTTGGTAGACAAAACAAAAGCCAATCCTATTTCGAGTGAATATACCAAGACATTGAATATGAACAGAACATTAGATTAAGAACTGAGAAAATTTTACCAATGTAATGAAATCTCTTGCACAAAAATTTACAACTAAACAACTATACCAAACCTGCTTTGTCATAAAAATATGTGGTTATTATATCAACACAATCAGAAGCATGTATACCTTACCTGTTTTACAATCGACTCCAAATTCTTCGGACTTCAAAAACCAATTTCTTTCGCATGGGAAAACTGTGAGAGCAAATGGATTCGACCTGAGATGAAGAAACTAATCTGAGGTGAGCTGAAGAGGTAAGGAGAATCACTAGAAATTAAATGGATCCATACAACCTGGAATAAATGGAAAAATTATATACTATTGACTTATAACATTCTTCTAAAATATCATGTCTCTATTTAAAAGCCGGAAGTAAAGGAATACACAATCATTGATGTCATAAAAATTTGTCTACGACCTTACTTTGACCACATTCCACACAAATGACTCAAGACCTATAAGTATATTGGTTCACTTAAGATATTCAGATAGAAAGCGTCAATTCGAATTAATCATGCTTTGAAGAATAAAATAAAATAATTGTAGTATTAATGCCATAACGACTAAGGGGTGGTCACAAAAACTTCAGAAAATAATTCATTACATGGTATATACCAACATTGAAAGATACTAGCCAGAAACAAACCATCACGAATGAGTAGTTTTCAGAAACCATAGAGCTAAAGGAAACATACATTACCCAATTCATCAACAGAATCATCACGCGTATAGAAGATTATCCCAAAATTAGCAAATGGCCTTTTCAACATGTAAAAATATGTAGTGCTTCAAAGTTTCAAAGTATGGCAAACATAATCAGTAATTACATTTCAGTGTGATGCTCTGGCATTTACGACTCCAGCAATTCCAAAAAAGGAACTGAATGAATGACCAACAACATGATAGGGCTAAACCAAATTATCAAAACACACGTCATGTTATCACTATATGGAAAAAGTTCGATCAAGCGATCAAAATTTAGCGGGGTGATAGCAAAATAAAAAAGCCAACCCACCTATTTTCAGGCCATAATTGTATGCATGATTTGTGGGAGAAATCTTAATACATTTTCATATGTATTCTTCTGCATATATGAGTAATTCTAATGGAAAATCTCTATAAATTTATTATATGGCAAAAATAACATCAGCAAATTTCATACCCAACTGAAGACCTACTGATGCGAGATCCTCAGGCATGGGAGGCAGCTTAAATGTTCATAATAATGAATGCCAATCAATCCGGCAAAATGAGGTCTTGGCAGAGTAAACAAAATTCAAATATTACTGGCTTCTTTTAATCTCTACAAAGTAAAGTAGCTGCCTGATCACAAAATTCAATCAGACATGATCTAGAGAGAAATTAAATGCCAAATAAATTCAATATCTATATCATAAATTCAGGTGACCAAATAGAAAAGAGAAGAAGGACGATTAGGGCCGAGACATGGGTTTATGAAATCGGTGGAGAAAATTCAATGGAGACCTGGATTGTCTAATTTATGGAGAATTGGGAGGAGTAAATTACCTTACCTACAATAGACTATGAATCCTCGAGACTTTAGTAACCAATTTCTTTCGTGGGGGAAGTCTGTCGGAGATGAAGAAACTAATCAGTAGAATTGTGTAGCTGGTTTGGGGAGGAGAATGAGCAGAAAATTATAAATGTAATACGCCTTTTAAGAGGGTAGACATTTTAATATAAATTTGTGTTGAGGTGAACAGCGGTAGTAGCACCGGAATTTTCGTTTCCGGTTATACCAATTTATTGTGGTAATTAGCTTAAACTAAGACCGGAAACAATGTTTACGGTTGAAGACTGGATTTGGGAAATTGCCACACCCGGATTCAATGTTTCCGGTCAACCCTGCCATACCCGGATTCAATCTTTCCGGTCAGAGACGGGCCCTGCTTCGTGTCACACACGTGTCATTGTTTGGAACGGAAACAATGCATGGCCCGGATTCAAAGATTCCGGTCAGAGGCAGGACCGGCCAACGCATGCTGCTACTGTGACACGTGTCATTACCGGGAACAGAGTCAATGCATGACAGACACGTGGAGCAGTGCACGGAAATTTTTTTTACCAGTTTATTACATAGACTTTCCTCCTTCGTCTCTCGTATTATTGTGTCTTCCTCCTCCGTCTCTTGTTTCTGTCTTTCTTCTTCTATCTCTCTAAACACTACTCAATCTCACTTATTTCAAACCATAAATAAGCTAAATCCGCACGAGTTTTTAGACGAATTTATTCAACGGACGTATATTCTTAGGATTAAGGTATTTTTTCGTTTTATTTAAAAATTTTGATTACAATTTAAACGTATTTAGTATGTAAATTAACATTTTTTAGTATGTAAACCTGTAAATATTCCATCTTAGGCAATTGTATGTGTACATTGATATCGTCCTTATGGATTAAGACTTAACTTCATCATTCTGATATGCCATATATAAACTCATATAGATATCGCAGTCTCAATTATGACTTTGTTTTATTTAAACATATGTGAAAAAATTATATACCATTAGTGTACAACAATGAACTGTTGAAACTTGAGAATTTGGCAGTCTTGATTCTTGAAAAATTATGATTTGCCTAATGTACAGGTTTACATACTAAAATTTTATCAGCAGATTGATAACGTTTACATACTAAAATTACTACTAAATTTTCTCTATAATAAATTTAAAAGAATAATTGATGAATATTTTTGTAAAAATATTAACTTAACAAAAAAATTAATTTGCCATATTATAAGGTAAAGCATACCGTTCCTCTAATTAAACTAAATTTATTACATTTTGAATTTTCTCTTTGTTATATTTTTTATTTTTTTTTGACTTGAATACTATTTAATTTTTTTTTTTCAATAATAAAAATGGAGTACATGGTATATATAATATATTGTTTGTCCAGGTCAATTTTAATTATACAAAAATTCATTTGATTTTATTATATTTTAAAATTTTTTTGGTTGAATTTTTATTTTTTTATTGAATAGAATACTAATTAATTATTTTTTTATTCAATAATAAAAATAGAGTACATGGTATATATAATATATTGCTTGCCCACGTCAATTTTAATTATACGAAAATTCATTTGATTTTATTATATTTTGTATTTTTTGTGGTTATATTTTTATTTTTCTATTGACTAGATTACTATTCGTTTCAGAAGACTCATTTAATTTTAAATTCAAAATTTTAACAGATTATGGCGGCGAGATATTCTTGGGTTGCGCAAGGACCTGTCGTGCCCGATCTATTGTGGTTTCAGCCACAACACAGATCGATTGACATTTTTTCGTCACAGGAGGATGCCGTCACGCAAATGGTTGTTAGGAGAGCGGACTTCTTCTGTGGGAGTGTATCAACTACCCCGCATATCGCCGAGCGGAGGTCAGGGACTACATAGATATGATGGGTTTCGGTCTGGTCTCGAAGATAGGATTCATGGAGTATGACCACCACCTTTTGACTGCACTCGCAGAACGATGGAGGCCCGAGACTCATACCTTCCACCTATCAGTAGGTGAGGCCTCCATCACACTCCAGGACGTCGAGGTTTTGCTAGGATTGCGGGTTGACGGTGCGTCCGTTACGGGTACCGATCAGTACCCCCCCGACATCGATAGATATCTGTATGCACTCTTGGGATTTGTGCCGGCAAAGACTTCAAAGACTGGCATTAAACTGTCCAGCATCAGGGACCACCTTCTGCAACATCGCGATCAAGTAGAAATGACAGCGGTGGAGGCGCTACAGAGGGCGCGTTGCCTTATCGCGTTCTTGCTTGCTGGTTGCTTCTTTCCGGATCATAGTAATAACAAGATCGATTTATTCTTATTGCGGACCCTTGAAGACCCACAGGCATGCGGCTGTTATAGCTGAGGTAGTGCCGTTCTCGCGTACACGTATCGTGCATTGTGCGATTCGGCCCGCTCCGGAGAGCGCCGTTCTAACATGTACGGGCTACTCGTCCAGTCATGGGCATGGACGAGGATTTCTAAGGTGAGGCCAAGGTTTCGGCGAGGACCTGAGCCGCCGTAAAACTCCCCGCTAGCTGCAAAGTAAGTTGGCGTACATGTAAAATTTAAACTAAATTCATGAATTTATTTTTCCTGCGACCATACGTTTTTATACACAAATTACTTAACTTCTCATTGATGCAGATGGACAGTTCCAAAGTCCAGGACGACCATAACAAGTTATAACCTGGTAGCTTACAGGGATCAGTTGTCGATGCTGACTGAGTCGCAGGTAATTTAAATTTTTTTGGGAAATATATTTTTCAAATTAAAAGATTATTATTAACAATGATTTACAACGTTTCGTTTCAGTTCCTGTGGATGTATCCCGCCGATCAGCTGCTAAGTCTACCGGATGCATGCCGTGAGGGCCAGCACGTGTGGATGTCCAGGACGTTCCTCCATTATTTCTACGTTGTGGAGGGTCACTACCCAGACAGAGTCATGCTGCAGTTTGGTCGCCGACAACATGTACCGGATGCAACTCTAGATCAGGTAGGGACTGAGAGGTTACACCGAATGAAGAGGGTGTCCCACGTTGTAGACTGGGCACATGTTCATGATTGGCACGTCGGTCATTGGGACCATCGGGCGGAACATGTCGTTGTGGGGCAGCAAACATTTACCCCGGCTGTCGTGGACCAATATGTACAGTGGTACCTTAACAGGACAGTCCGCTTCGTTCAGCAACCCGGTCGTGAGGCATCCATAGCTGGTTATCATGGCCACACGGAGTCGGTGAATGCCCTGGTACGTAATAATTGTTGTGTATCTATTTTTGACTGTGATGTGTTATTTAGTAATTAACTATTTCTATTCCGTCGTGTTTATTTGCAGAGACACGGGTTGAGCCGAGTTGTGCATCAGATGAACGGATATGTTGAGACGTACGCGGACAACCAGTACCATCAGGATTGTCGTCAGCGATTCGCGGAATTATCCGAGACGATCAGTCATTTGATGGAGGCGTCCGGTGTGCCCGTATTTCCGGAGACATCTCTCGCTAACGAGGAAGTCGTGCACGTCAATCCCAACCAGGGTTATGCTGCACCCCCCCGGAGATCATTGTTGCAGAGGATTGGACGTCATGTTATGGGTGGCGGGAGACGACGCAGACAACGAGCAACAGAGGTACCTCCGTCCGATGTCGCTCCGACCGAGATGCCTACTCCTCCGACCGAAACTGGACGTCATTTCGTATCGGACTTCAGGGTTGGACCGTCTCGACCCGCTGGATCTTCTCGTCATAGTGGATCATCCAGACGTTCTACATCATCTATTCGTGAAGAAGGTCAACACCCAGTGCCAGAGTCGATGCCACTTAACGTCGACGATCTACAGCAGGCTTCCGGTTTTGCTACACGGGTTTACTCACCAGCACGGATTTCACTGCCGAAGATTTAGCGGACACCACACCTCCATATCAACAGCTCCCAGTACAATCCACGACTGCAGATCCCCCCGCTCCTGCAGCACCTCCAGGCCAAGATTTCTTTGAAGGCATCTTCTTGGTACAGATTTAGCTATAAGTTTAGGAATCGGGTCGAGTTCTCGGGGCCTTTCGGGCACATCCACCAGCAGGGAGGTTGGCGAACCCACTGCGGAAGACGTACGGTTACGGCGATCGGTTAGGCTATGACGCGGTGAAATCCAAAAAAGCCCAAGTTGGTTGTACTATGGTCACAACTGAAATTAATTAGACAATTTTATATTGTACACATTAATGGTCAAACATTATTTTGCAATGAAAATGTATCTAGTGTTTAACTTTATTTTATTTAAATTTCGAATATTATTGATATCAAATTTCGATATGTACGTATAAATGTCCACGACTTAAGAGTTCTAATTTTATTAATATCAAATTTCGAATATTATTCATATACATTTATTTTACAAATATACACATTAATGGAGTAACATTATTTTCCAATAAATATTAAATTAATTATTCTATAAATCATAGTTCTAATCGTCGTCCTCCATTTCATCATCATCATCCTCGTCGTCCTCATCATAATCGTCCTCATCATCATCGTCGTCGTCCTCCACATTGTAGTCAACATCTTCACTATCATCATCGTTGTGCTCATCATCAAGATGCGTGTTTCCGTGAAGACCATACGGGTCGTATAACATGTTCAACGGCAGTCTATCCGCCGGTGTATGAGAGAACGTGCATTTTTCTCTTGTCGTGGTATCTTCCGTTGCAATTGCTACACCCTCGGGGTCTTCGACCTGTCATGTTCAGGTAGTCCCTCGCCCCACGCTGTCTTCTGTTTACTCTTCTTCGACCTGGACCGGTATGATGAACCATGCGAGTGTCGTCCGGTAGGAGCAAAAAATCTGATTCGGGCCAAGGATTTGGAAGAGGGGCGAACACACCACTAAACTATTGTCTCCAACCAGCCCTCGTGTAGCAAGTATGGACAAGGTCGAGACGACGGACGTGGAGTTCCTTCGCGACTGCCATTGCATGAGAACAAGGTATCCTGTAAGTGTTCCAATGTAAGCATGAGCATGAACCGATATCGAATTGAACCGTATGTTCGTTGCCTGCAACTCCAAAATGCACTGGCGGAGACTTAACGTTGAACACACGACTGGGAGCATTTGGATATAACGAGACATCGTACCGTCTTGATCTCAATTTGTTAGCCTCGAACTTTTCCATTGGTTTTTCTGCGAGCGCATATCTGTATCTATTTATCTTCGACATTTCGTCCACAAATATCGCCATGACTTTGGCGTGCGTGGCCTGAACGAATGCCCTGATCGGCAAGAAGCGGTCGCCTCTGAGGACGTTATTGTAACTCTCAACGTCGTTCGAGGTGGTTGTTCCCCATCGGTGGAATCCGTCTAGGATCAATGTCCACTTCTGTAGGGGAATACGTTGCAGATACGTCGCCGCAGATGGACTCAGTTCTATGAGATCTGCCCATGCTTGGTTATACTTAGCCTCGTCCAACTCGGTACCGACCGTCCAAGATAAGGCATACAAACCGGCCTTCTTCGGAACGTTAGACAACAAATTAGCACGAATATGTTCCATACAATACCTGTCCGTAAGCAATAGTTAATTAAATGACTAAATTTAACGGGAGATTGCAATTAAAGTGTTGTAAGCGGTCACCTGTGAACACCCCAGTTTGAAAATTTCGTATCGAGCTTAGCAGTAGCCGACAGGATGCCCGAATTATGATCGGAGATGATGCAGGTGAACGTATCTCGTAGAACGTGAAGTTTCAGGTTACTTTAGGAACCAGTACCAACTGTGGTTCGACTCCGCATCTATGATCGCATATGCGATCGGCAGGACTCTGTCGTTGGCAGTCTTTACGACCGCTACGATCACTTTACCCTTATACGACCCACGAAGATGCGTTGCGTCGACAGTAACTACGGGGTGGCTGTGTTCAAAAGTGAGTCTCGTGGCGCCAAAATGCCAAAATACGAACCTGAAAAAAAATAGATTGTAAGAATTTTGTAAAATTCTTACAATTACGCTGTTGGTGAAGTTGTGTTCGTACCTGAAAATCTTCCTCCTGCTATGCACAATCCCGTCCTCCTTCTTGAACTTCCACTGTACTTTAGTCCCGTCGCGACAGTTTTGAAGAGCTCGCATGTAGCCAGGTAGTTGGCCGAAATTTGTCTCCCAGTCTCCGTTCACCTGGTTCATCGCCACTCGCTTCCCGTCCCAAGCTTTTTTCCTCTCGATTTTACAGCCGAATGCAGCTTCACAGTCTTCAACTATGGCCTTGATTGGGTAATTTGGTTTGTCGCGAATCTTTCCCATTATGACGTAGGCAACGTGAGCTTGCGAAATATTCCTGTCTTCACGGTCGTTCTCTGCACCTTCGCAATTGTGCCCGTCACACCAGACAGTAATTTGCCATGTGCGATATTCGCTCCTGAACAAAGCCCGGGCCTTCCATTGGCATATAATACCGTCATACGGTTGCTTAGTCGTTTGTTCGGACGATTAACGCATTCTACAGCCCAAGTTACCTTGTCTGACTTCGTCGTGCGAAATTCTCTTCCCATTCTCGTTGACCAGATCGCTATCGCACCATTAAGCTCTTCCTTGTTAGAGAAATGCATTCCAAGCTTTATATTATTAGGGTCCCCATTGTATAATTCTGGAGCACCAGGAATGCGGCGATTTGTTACCTCATTAGGACCATCCATGTTGTTGAACACATGATAGTCTCTTACCGGTGGGACGATGTAATCCTCGTCCAATGAGGCGTCTCCTCGTCTACCGCGATTTCTGCTACTACCCTCTCCCCGCGAGAGGATCCAGCAGGACGAGAGGGTGCAAATCTAAAATCTGATACGGAATGACGAGCGGCGGCAGCCGGAGGAGGAGGTACAACAGACGGAGGTCCTTCTAGCGATTGCTCTCTGCGTCGTCTGGTGCTACCGAAAACCCGACTCCCGAGTCTCTGCAGCAGTGATCTGCGCCGAGGCGCGGCGTAAGTCTCGGTTGGTTCGACGTCATCATCGCCCTGACATGCGACAGCGGTCTCCTCCCTGGAATGGTGTAAAGACTCGCGAGGTCTACTACTACCCTCTCCTCCGCATTGAATCTTGACGTCCGGTCAGAGTTATGGATCTGATTGTACCTTATAAAGAAATCACCACTCCAAGAATGGAGTTGGTACATCAATGATAGCGTAGCATCATCATTTACTACGATACATTGTTTTTCACCGTTATCTACAGCGTATACATAAATCAAATTCAATTCTACCTGCTCTCTTCAGATCCCGACATAATCGCATATTATTTGAGAAAAATCATCGAAACTCAGAATACCATCAATGAAATACGTTGCGTCTGGAATGCTATTCACAACGACCTTGCCTTCCACGAATTGTATAGAACTCTTCCAATATAAATTTAAATAGGAAGACATATTTATTAAAAAGAAATTTAAATTTCAAAATTATTGTAAATAAAATTGAAATAAATAATTTTTAAATTACTGATGAGAGATGAGGAAATGGTGCGGAAGTGAGATATGGGTGCGGAGTTTATATAGGTGCTAAAACCAGAATTTAATTTTCCGGTCAAACATTAAATGTTTCCCGTCCAAACTTAAAACGGAAATGTTGAATCCGGTTGAAGCTTAAAACGGAAACATTGAATCTGGTTCAAGCTTAAAACGGAAATGTTGAATCCGGTTCAAGCTTAAAAAGGAAATATTGAATCCGGTTAAGCTAATCCGGTTCAAGCTTAAAACGGAAACATTGAATCCAGTTCAAGCTTTTCCAACATTAATTAATCCTAAAAACCGGAAACATTGTTTACGGTTCAAGCTTTTCCAACGGTTAATTAATCCTAAAACCGGAAACATTGTTTACGGTCCAACCCTAATTAGTCCAATCCGGTCCAATGTTAAAACCGGAAAGGACGTTTCCGGTCTATGCTTAAAACGGAAGCAATGAATCCGGTCCAAGCTTAAAACGGAAACATTGAATCCGGTTCAAGCTTTTCCAACGTTAATTAATCCTAAAACCCAATGTTTCCGGTCCAACCTTAATTAGTAAACCCGAAAACTTCGTTTCCAAAAGCATTGTTTATGTTCACCTAGCCACATTAGTGTTCACAAAAGTACTGTACCAAGAAGAAGCGCCAAACTTTTTTTCGTTGAAAACAAAAAAGCGCCAAACTTTTTTTCGTTGAAAATAAAAAAGCTTTTAATTAATTAGATGTTATGTTGGATTAATTAGATGTGACTGTACGTTAGATTAATTAAGGAGGACTGTATTGCATATATCCATGCAAATTTTTTAGGTTATGCTGACATGCCAGCTTTAGAATGAATAAAAAATTGATTTGTCAAGCAAAAGTTAATTGTCTTCTGCTATTATGCACATAAAAAGATAAACAAATAATCACTATTTTATAAAATCGTCGACAGGGTAAATAATTTATAATATTTCATTAATTGTCCAAATTATAATTAATTGGGTTTAATTTTGAAAATCTTTATATTTTAATAGTCATTTTGTAATTGAATCCATTCAAAAATTATATTTGAACCGATATATTTTTTAATTAATCGAAAATTAAAATTTGAATCCCTAAGACTCGGATTCTATTTTCGCCACTGATTCCAACTGCAGATATATTATCGAATCAAAATTTGACATGTGGTCGTCTTATTTTTAATTACAAGTCAGTGGGCTCGTTCATTGGACGGAAAGTCCAAACCTTTAAAAATTAATAATTTAAATATATCATATAAAAAATTGTATAATAATTATTCATATTAAATATTATAAAATCTATATCAAATATTATATAAAAGGTAATTATTTTGAATATATACCAATTATAGTTATTTGATTTTATTTCAAAATCTACAATCCTAAAATTAAAAATTTATTTTGTTTTCAAAAATAATAAAGAGAGAAAAAAATAAAAGTTACACATCAAGATTTGATTTCATAATAAAATTTATAATTGCATCTAATCAATTTAATTTTTCCTATTGCTTTAAAAATAAGGCATGCCCATTTTAATTAAGAATAAGAAAAAAATATAACAAAATTTTAATAGGAATAACAGTTTAATAAAAAAAATTAGAAAAAATAATATATTATACTTTGATTAGGAATAATATGTTTAATAATATGCCCATTTGAATAGGAAAAAAGATATATCTTTTTTAATTAGGAATAGAAAAAAGAATAAAATGAATTTTAATTAGAAAAAAATATAATTATTTGAAAAATAAGATATACCCGCTTTAATTAAGAATAAGAAAAAAAATATAGCGAATTTTTATTAAAAATAATAATTTAATAAAAAATATTAGAAAAAAATAATATATATTATAATTTGATTAGGAATGATTTTTTTAATAATATTTTTTTAGTAATATGTCCATTTGAATAGGAAAAAAAGAAGATATATCCGTTTTGATTAGAAGAAAAAATAATATGATGAATTTTAATTAAAAAAAAATTAGTATGAAAAGTAGAAAAAAAAAGTATAGTGTATTATTATTTTATTAAGAATAATTATTTAAATAATAGATAGAAAATTGATTAGGAATAAAATTATTATATTAGGAAAAAGTAGTTGGTAGAATTTTAATAGAAATCATTATGTCATTATTGTATTTTCATTTTCTAATTAGAATGGGAAAAGATATAATATTATTGACTTAAAATTGTAACTTAAAACCTAATTAAACTCAAAGTTTTAAAATACATGTATCAAATACTATTCGTTAATAAAAGATCATTCGTCGGATGTTGATTTGACAATAAAATTTGCTATTAAATTTATAATTGAAACAGATTTAAAATTAAAAATTTCGCTATTGTTTATAAAATATTTATTTTAAATATTAAATTAAATTAAGATTTATATTTTAAGTTAAATTATAACTCCAAATATATAGTGCTCCATACTAAATAGAATATATATATGTATTAGTTTAAATTTATCTCAATTTACTGTATTTGTAAATATATTATTAGTATTACGAACTTTTTAATATACGATCGGATATTTATCATGCATAATAATTCCGTCTAACGGACATGTCCAATAACTCGTCAAGATAGTCGATAGATTTAAGAAACGTCTGAAAATCAATTATTTAGCAAGACGTCTAACTTGACCAAAAAAACGTATTCCTGCACGGGCCCCCCCGAACATCAAGACAACAAAGTCGTCGATAATTGCATAAACCAATTTTCAATTCTGATGTGCTGTGTACTTTAGCGTAGCCAAATCATAATTCATGAATGCAAAGAGTTCTTCACTTTTGCCTCTGGCCAAACTAGAGCGGCAGAGCCGATCAGAGACCGATTTCAGGTTAAGGATCAATCGGCTAAATTAATGATGGGAAAAATCACAAATTGTAATAAATTCGATTTTGTGTAGGTCTAGATTACGCTCCGCTGTTATACAATGAGTATCGATAAAAAATTTAAATGAGAAAATCCAATTTTTGATCCTCACGTTTCATTCATCACACTTTTTTAATCGTTCACATTTATCCGTTAGCCTAATAAAACTTCACGTTTCCATATAGTAGCCAAAATGGTCTATTTACCGTCGAAATGGAATTCCTTGGGAATCACCAAGTCTTCATTGCAGAAAATGAAAATTCTTTTGATTGATCCGTATCCCTCGCTAGAAAAATAGTTGCTAGTAGGCAAATCCTTTAGAAACGAAGATACTGGTCTTAGCTAAGTCTTTGCCAATTCAAGATCCTTAACACACAAATGCATTAATTAACTATTAGCCATGGATACTCTCTTAGAATATTAAGGGAAAAAAAAAAGGACTAATTAAAATTCACTAGCTTATACTGTATATACTTGTTATGTTACCTCAGTTGGGCTTAACTGATAAGTGTTGGATGCCAAATACTTGGGACCAAAAAGGAAAAATGGAACGAGTTCCGTATCTAACAATGCAGCACTTGATGTCCTCTCAAGATACTGCAAATAATTACTTAATAAAGAGTTATTATAAAAATAAAGCAAATATGTCGAATTACTAATTTTTATTGCTTTAGATTAATGTGCCAAATTAATTAAAATGTTCAAAACTATTTCATAATTGTGAAAAATATATAAAAAGAATAAGCAAAACTGATCTGGTCGTAAACGTAGGATGGCCTGTGGACAGTATCTGGCATGAAAGCCGTCAAAAAAACAGCAACGGAATCTTTTGCGGGAAATATTCCGTAGCCAAGACTAAATTAAACCCTCCGAAACTATGTCCGACGAGAATAACCTTCTCGTCGCTAACTAGTGAATCCAAAAACTCAAGTAAGGGATCTGTGTACTCATGAAACATACGTGCTGACGTCAGAGACGGATACAGAAATGAAATTCGGTTGGGACCGAGAAATAATTAGTGGAGAAAAATTCAGTACGTTTTGTGTAAAGAAGTATGTGTTTTGATTTTTTATACGTGATTTGTGTAGTTTAAGAAATAAGTTTGTTCTGATATGAAAATTTGGACCATAAATATTTAATTAATTTGAATCCATCTTCAGTTAATATATGAAAACCAAAGTTTAAATAGAGTTAATATATGAAAGCCAAAAATCTAAAAAAATTAAAGAATTTTGTGATCTTCAAGAATTGTTCTAATGTCTCCCAATATAATCCAAACACCTTAATCATTATGTTAGAAGGGATTTCAACTTTTTTCTAATTAAAACCCAAATATATATATTTTGTTGTTGCAAACTGCCTGGACTCTTCACCTGTGGTCACAGTATCTGCTGACACAGGTCTGCGGCAGTTTACGTTGGTTGGCTATTTTCGTCAAACTTCATTAATTTCAGAATATATGATTTGATCCTCCAGCACAAGTCAGAATGGAAAACGAGTTATTGAGAATCCTGGTTGATTCGTTCCTGTTTTGATGAAGATTTGATTTGATTTGAAGTATTACTTAGTTTCTTTATTGAAAAAGGAAACTAGCTATCAAAAGAGAAGTCAACCGGCCAAAGGATTCTGTTGTGTAGCAATCCCTATTTCAGTGGGATTCTGATTGAAGGTGATCACGAAATTAATACTGAAGATCTTGATTTGATTTGATACGGTTTGGAGCAGTATATAAAGAAGACGAATAGACAAATCATTCAAGCACTTTTCACCTTCTTCTTTGAGCATAAACGAGAGCACTCATCAAACTTTTGAGAGTTATTTATTTCAGTGCATTGCGTTTGCAACACCTGTGATCTGAAAGAGGGTTACAGCAAGCCCTTGCCCGATTGGTAAGGCACATCGTGTAAGTCCTAGACTGTGTTAGTTTAGGCTGTGTGAGGTAAGAGCGAAGAGTACACTTAGGAAGATAGGAGGTAGGTTATATATGAGCGAGTTGTAACCCGAGTATTGTCCTATTGTTTCGAGAATAGTGGAATACCGTTTTACCTCTGGGCTAGGCCCCGCAGATGTAGGGAAACCGAACTGCGTAAACATATCGTGTGTTGCTTTATTTTTCTGCACTGTTTTTATCGTACTGTGCTAACAGGCTCCTGTGAGCACACCTGTTATTTAACCTGTGATTACAGTCAGTATCACCTTCATATTTTAATGTTTCAACTGTCAAAATACATATACTCCAATTTTTTTCGAGAAGGGTGAGATCCTGGTCCCTCCCGATATACACTTACATCCGCCCCTGGCTGACGTCCTCTATTCTCTTTAGGTTCATTCCCGAAGCCGCCATGTCAAGTGCCGTGACACGGTGGCCGGAGGATTCGAGAAGTGGCTTGAGCTTGTACCAACACCAAGCCCCATGGCAGATACCATGAATTAGAACGAAGTGCTTCAATTTTCCCATATAATGTTAATTAATTAGTAAAATAAATTTAATTTTTATGTAAATGAATCACCCAACTAACTCTACCTATAATGTATATTTAAAAATTTTTAAAAAAAAATCTCTACCTATAATGTATATAGTCATCTAGGTATATAATAAATTAAAAAAAAAAAAAAGATGTATATAGTCATGGGATGGGATAGCGCGAATGTACGTGACGGAATAGCATTGTTCATAAATTTCTGTCAAATTTTGATACGTAAATATGTTATGTGGTTGATTAGACCTAATCTAAACATCGTTTATTTTATGTTTATGATTATTTTATAAATTTCTAAAAATTCGATTTTTTTGAATCAAACTTAAGTCGAATTAATGACATTTCGATAAAAAAATGCTTAATCCTTTAAATTACGCTCTAATTTACTTTTTATTTTAAAGTATATAATACGTGATTATTATTTCCTCCATATAGCAGAAATTTCAATGAAATAGAAATGATCAAATCACATAAAAATATATTTCAAAAAAAAATATAAATCACAAGAAATTGATAATAACATATTTTATATCTCAAACTAAGGGCGGGTCTATTATGTGCTTGGTGGGGAATATGTCTCCGATGGTGTGTAAAATTTTTCGGAATTTGGGGACTTGCAACCACCGATATTGGTCCAACAGTCATTTTTGATAGTATTATCGTCGGGCATCGTCGAATTTCGAAAAAATTTACATGGACGGATCCGTTATGACAAGGTGAACATCGTGATAATGTCGGATTTTTCAAATTTTAATCATTTGCTGCATATCTAAGTTTAAAGTTGCGACGATCGAGCCTTTAAGCTTAGATCTGCATCAAACGGTTTGAAATTTGAAAAATCTGACGCTACCTATATGTTCACCTCGTCGAAACGAGTCTGGATATATGAAATTTTTCGGAATCCAACGACGTTTGACCGTGGCACGGCCAGAAATGGTGGCCGATTCTACAAATGTTTTGAAAATGTTGAGGATGCTGGCGTGTTATATTTGCTGAGTCAAGAGGTGATGTATCACTGATTATGACGATTTTAACGGAATAAATGTGCCACAGCTAAAAAATATGAGTTTATTATTTAAATTTCTCACGAAAAAATATGAACGTGTTAGAAAAAAAGATGCCAAATTATTACCTAAATTCAATTGAATTAAAAAATGTTATTATCCCAAATTTCGTTTGTCAAACAATCATAAAAATAAAAAATGTTACGTTGGTAGTAGTTATAAAATTAGGCTTTATGGCCCATTTCAATTTTGATAGTGTGTAAAGCAAGCTAAGGGCCGTTCTTAGTAATGTTATTAATATAGCCCAGTAGGAAAGGGAAATGAAATTTGAACTCGAACAAATTTTTTATTTCTAGAGGTCAAAGTCAAACAACTCTGTTTTTTTTTTAAAGTCAACTCTGTTTAAACTTATGAAATCACAACAAAATCTTTTTATTGTGAACATAAATAAAGAAAATATAATACAATAAATAATTTAATTATATTTGTCAGCAATTTCCAGCAAGGAAAGACAAAGCTCCTCCGGCTTGGACAGCATGACCATATGTCCACAATTTTTAATCAATTTGACATCAACATTGAGTTGACTATTTTCTATCATCCAATGCTGAAAATCCTGCTTCATTGTTTGGTCGTCTTCAAGAACGATAAAAGCCTTCTTCACAGAACCGAATCTGTCTTCCGTTAACAGATGAACATCCTTGGACCATTCTTTCACGTACAATCTCGATGGCCTCACCAGCATTTTGGCCAGTTCGAGGTCCTGCATTCATTCATTCACTCATTAAATAAATATATAGCACGTGTGACGTGTCATTCGTTATTTATTACAGACAGTATGATGGATCGATGAGTGACTCGCCTTTAACTCGCAATGTTCGTATGGATTAGCTTTCATGAATTGAGGACCAAAGAGAGCTGAAGTCGGTGGGTTTTCCATGCCTTGATCGAAACTGAATTCGCAATCCATCAACGACTCCACTGGAGTCCTACTAAAATACTGGAATAATATATATTGGCAAAACATTAAATATATATTGTCAATTATTAAAAAAAAAATGTTTATTTAAGTGCAATTAGATCACACGCGTGTCTCAATTATTAAACAGCTTAACTATAATCGTAATGCTAAACAAATATACATACCTCTAGAATGAGTGAGCTCGGTGGGACCCGGCAACGAGGCAAGTAAGCCGATAAGAAAACAGCAACAGAAACTTTGTGAGGGAAGAGTTCCATGGCTTTGGAAATGCAAAGGCCACCATAGCTATGTCCGACCAAAACCACCTTGTCTTGTTCATCAGCCATCAACATATCCACCAACGGCTGCAAATAATCCGAAATCATCGGAACCTCATCGAGCCTCTTAGGATTAATCCCCGAAGCTCCGAGGTCTAAAGCCGTGACTCGATGACCTCTCTGTTTCAGAATGGATGAAACCTTGTACCAACACCAAGCTCCATGGCAAGTACCATGAATCAGCACAAAATGTGTCTTTCCTAACGATTTCCCCATTTCCTAGCTAGCTAAATGCTCTTGTTTAAGTTCTACTCCAATGTTTTTTAATTTATGCTCCTATATACTATGAAGGAGTGCATATATTTGTAATGATTTTTTTTTTCTGTAAGTGTAACGTACGGTCAAATCACAGTTTTCTTCTATAAAAAACATGGTCAAAGTATTAGATTGGCAGTCTATAATATACACCATATTTTGTATGCGATTAATTAAGGAATTATATATATATGTTAATTAAAAATGTATAAAAAAAAAAAAAATGAACTTAGACGAGTGTGGGTACCGACTAGCCGAAAAAACGTTCACACATGAATAATTTTTTTAGATTACAAGAATCTTCTTACCGACGCTTCTGAAATTTTATTTGTCGATCGATATGAATATGATTTTGAGCCAGATCACCGGTCTGAAATTCGGAATCAAAATCGAGCCAGATACAAATCGTCGGGAGCCGTTTTGTTAAGAAGATTGCAAATCCTACCTTATTCAAAACTAATAATATATCCTTGCATAAAAAGAAAAAAAAAAAAGACAAATTTCGGTGCACTAAGACTCCCTGTTTTGGGGGGTATGAAGGAGGATGTCGTAATACACAATCTTCCCTTTACAATTATAAAGAGACTGTTTGCGTGACTCGAACTCGTGACCTCCAGCTAAAAAAAAATAACTTTAACTGATTGCGTCAAGATTCACCCTCAATAATATACCCTTTTACTATGTAATCTGGAATTAACCTTAATTTCAATCTACACTTACTGTTTAACGTGGATTTTAATCCAGCCCAAAATCTATAACCAAAAAGTGAAGATGAGTAGTTGTCGCCGGATATGTTTAGGTGGTACGTTCATAAGAAGGATAACATAACATTAGGTAGCTACCAAATACTGAAGGCTCTCATCGCATCTCATAATTAACTAAGATCAGATGTTCCACTATATATGACTTTTTTACTGCTGATTACACCTTTCGTCTAAATAGTGGTATTAGTAGAAGTATTTCTTTCTTCAAAAGAAAGTACAAGTATTCTACAAAATTAATTAAAAACCAATTATACACAGTAATTTATTACTATCTCTATTTTAAAATAAATACAAATTTTTATATATAATTTATATTGAAAAATTTGCATCTATTTTGAGACGGAAAGAATAAATAAATGAATAAATAAACTTCATTCTTATTATAAGGCTTGGATCAATGTGCCCGAGCTTGAGGTCTGTATATTCAACCCGAATCCGATATCTAAAACCTAACATTAGTTAGTTGCATATCTACATGCATTATTATTATTATTTCCTCATTGATAATTTTTGTATTCTTTCAAAGAAGAAGAACGTATTTATCCGCTCTGATCCAGATAATATGACCGAAGTTATCCAAGGATCGTATCAAATTGCAATCCCTACTATAGAAAAGTTTTGATTGAATTCTTAGCCCATGTTTTACAATTCCCAGTTTCAGGCCCATGTTGACCTTGTTTTAACTTCATCTTATTCGGCCTATTTTAGTCTAAAATTCTGAACCGATGATGTTTACATTCCGGTTTAAGCCCATTCTTGTCCAAGTGAAGACCAGATCCCAGTCAAGAAGTCAACGTCACCACATACATGTGCGAAGGACAAGATTAACAAGGAAAAAGCCTCAGAAATATTCCATTAAATTAAAATAGAGTTGTTACTCTTGTTCTTGTCCACAACAAATGTCATCCATGAATTGATTACGTTGCAACAATGAAACATCAGAGATAAAATTAGTAGTACTATTAATTAATCTAGAAAATGAATTCAAAAATCTGAAATAAGGTAAATGGCCTAAAATTTAATCGATCGAGATGTAAATAATAAATTACAATGAAGCAAGAATTCCTTTCTGTGTATACGTGTCTGTAACTTTACCAGCTGAGCCAACCCCCCTGACGACTTGTGAAGAAATTAATCAAACATACATTTGCTGCTGCTAATATCTTTATTATTACGCCTTTGTTCTGCCAGCAGCTTTGCCACAAAGAAGAGCATTGGAAGGTTTGTCGTATTCATTTGCAAGGCTCTTGACTGGATCCCACACCCTCAGATAAAATTGCTGCCCAAGATATTGCCTATCCCAAATTGCAGACCTCATGTTCCACATCCCTTGATTGTCCAACGAGATTAATATCGCCGTCCAAGAGTACGGGTATACCTACAGTACAATATAGTATATCTTTTTCATTTAGTTTTTTAGGAAGGAAATGAACACAAAATACAGTATTCTGATCACATTATAAAAATATATTTGCTTTAGGATTGATTACCTGAGCAGTGTGCCTGGATATAGCATCAACACGATTGTATGTCCTTTTCTTGGCCGATGACCATTGCCCAGAACCATACCTGTGTATATTCCAAAACAGTCACGTTTAGCATACAAAGAAGTCCTTTTTGAAACTTCCGAAATTAGTCCTTAATTTTAAAATGATCAAAATTGATCCTTATTTCTATATCTTTACGAAGAACTCACAAGAAGCAGAAACAAGAAAAGGTAGTAACTTTTACTTACCCGACAACCCAGAAATCGTAACCATCAAGATGCCACGACTGCATTTTGTTCTCGTTGTTTTGGAAGACTACCTCAATGAAATCATGGAGATTAGTTGTCACGACGGAGGTAGCTACGGTATTAACACCACCAGAGGGCATATCTTGGATGGTATTCGTGCTAAAGACTCCAGCAATGTTGAAATAATCGGCAAGTTTCAGAGGGGTATCGGCATTCACATAGGAAACTCCATTTACAGCGTAACGCCTCTTTCCGTTTATCAAAACAGCTGAGTTGGCCAATACGATTGTCCTTTTTGGTGTTATCGTTCCATAATGGAATGATCCTTGAGGGTTAGGTCGCGCTGCATTTGCTGTCAGGTTCCACCTAAAAGTGTTGGCAAAGAAACATCAGTCATATACTCAAGACTCCCAGAGTTTTTGCCATATTCTATGTTTTATCTTCCTATGTTTCAAAGTTAACAAGTTACTCCTATTAAATGTAAAGACAACATGCCCTTACAAGTTTATGCTTTTCACTATCCTTTCATTACATGTTATAAAGGGTAATATTGAGTGTTATAAGGAAAAATTACTGTCAGAAAGGAGCAAACTATAGGTTAATTAAACCCTCAAGGGGGATTTTGGTGATTTTTGAAACGTCAGAGCAAAATGTAGAATATTGTATAATGTTGGTGTTTTTGTTTCCATTTTTATGAAAGTATCTTATTGTACCTGAAGGTTCTGGCTTGCTCCATGGAGCCATGATATTGGTAATTTGGATCAGCAGGCATTCCAGAAGCAGGAGTCCTAGAGTTAGAGTAATGCAATACAGCTGTCGCCTTCAGAACAGGTCTGCTAAATCGTGTGGACACGACCATGTTGTAGTCTTTGGGAGTCTGGTTTAGCGTTACAAGGACGGAAACTGATTGCCCCACGTGTACATCAAGAGATTCGTACATGTTCTGCTGAGGGTGAGATCCTTCACATTCAACTAGCTTCATTTTATGACCCTGTATCCTGAAGTTGATCGAGGTTGACAGCCCCATGTTCGAAATCCTGAACTTGTAAGTTTTTCCTGAAAATGGGAAATAAGGAATGCTTGTTGATTACTAACAACTCAGAATACCAGCCGAATCATGAATTAACTTGTCTGTCAAGGAACCGTGTAGTAAACTACATAATATGGAAAAGAGAACGACCTTGATCACCGGTGAAGTAGCTGTGAGTCTGTCCATTTATAAGAACTCCATTGGGGGAAGGAAGTGACAATCCAGAGTCCAAAATTCCTTGAAGTTGCTGTAGAATCAAAATATTGTATTTAGACTCAGCAGACAAAAGCATTGAACAAGTACAAGAATTAAACAATTGTCATTCAGGTTCATAAATATAAAATTATCAAAAAATAAGCAGTTTGCTCTCACCTTATGTCCGGTTTTGAACCAGTCACCAACTAGTAAGGTGAAGTCTCCGTCGGGAGTTGGATAAGGAACTGGGATTCGTGGTCGTGAATAGACATTGATTGCTCCATAACCTCCAGCAGCTCTGTGCATCTTAGTTGATGGGAAGTAATTGTAAGTCCCAATCTGATCTTTGGTTTGGAACTTGTAAGTGTAGTTAGAGTTTGGTGGGATAGGGCAATTAGTCCCCAATACTCCATCTTGCCATGAATTCTTCCTCTGCTTGATTCCATTCCTAGTCAAAGCAAAAACACAATGTTAGATCATAAAGATCTAAAATTGGATATGGAATATCGCAATGCCATACTAAAAACTTCCATCCAATTACATAGTCCCCAAATTGGGTGATAAAAATCCACATCCCCATTGTTCGATCAAGCAAAATTACTGATAAAAATACGAACTTTGAAAACAGAGAGGAGCTCACCATGTCAACAGGAAAGGTTCATCCAGCTTATTGATAAGATTGAGAATGATGTTGTCATTAGTCACCACATCAAGTTGAGGACCGGGAAAACGGCCATTGATGAGTATAACCTTCACAAAACCAAATCAAATCCAATATTTTAGAAGAATTTTTTTTTAAAAAAAATAGTAACTTTAGCCCAAAACCAACATTGATTCATCGATCATATAAAAATCCCAACCTGTTGGGGAACACCAAGTGGAGAAGCATTCCCGTAAGTGACAGTCCAAGTGTAAAAACGATATGGGTCGTCCGCATTCACCATAGACAAACTCAAAACAGCCAAGACTAATGCTGAAAGCCACATTGAGCTCATAGTTCCTGCAAAATATGTTAAAAGAAGGAAACAAATACATTACTAAAAATGGGAAATTTCCTTAATAATGAACATATAGATAAGATAATAAAACGTGAAAAGAAAAGGCATGGAAGAATTTCAGATACCAAAATCTAAGAGGGTCTGGTTTGTCTCTGTAAACTATGTATGTATGGCGGCTTGCTCTATTGTTTGAGGTCAGGATCTGACAGAGACTGAGGGGTTTTATAATAATAATGCGGGAATAGAGGGGGATCTTTACCGAGTAAAATATTTATAATTCTTTTTTGTAATACATAAAACAATAATAATGTTATTTAATGAAGGTAATTTCCGGCGCTAATAACGCGGTATTGAAATTTGTTTTATGGCTAATGATTTTGTTGGTTGCTTAAAAGGAAAGTTTTCGCGACATTCATCACTGTGTTTCCTCTTCTTTTTTCTAATGTTACAACTTTACTCTTAATTACCATCAAACAAGTAGTTCCATTATTTAAGCTTATTAAACAGACTGTTTATATGGTATAATCTATCATCTGTTAAAAATGGTAGTTATAGCATTTATATCCTCCTGTAATCTCGCCATGATATAGTATATATGAATGCTTTATTCTTGTTGAATCATGCATATCATGATGTATGCTTTTTAATTTTTATCCTTTCGAAAAGTTATTGGAGATCCATGGTGAATATATTACTATATATATACGCGTTCATTAAATTTGGACTAGCTAGGTGGTGGTTAATAGTTACAGTAATATATATTTAATAATAATAATAGGCTGGTTCCCCATCCATGACTCAACGGAAATTGCTCAACTCACTTCTACAATGAAATGATATATGTTCGTTTTATATCTACCTAGAGCATTTCTTGCATTTTTTATTTTTTTTTACAATATACCAAAATAAATTTATTAATCTAAATTTATAAGCTATATTAATTTTAGACACAAAATAAATAATACAATTAATAAATTATTTTCATTTTTATTCCTTTATATATATATATAGTAATAATTCATATATATAATTATTTATTCGTTGCAAATTTGCAATGCAGGTACGACCTACATTTGCCAGTTAAGAAGTATCTGTGAAATACAATTGTTGACTCCGTTTTGCATTGAAATTTTATCATCAATGAAATAATGATACATCATATTAGGTCGATAATTAGTCCTAAAATAAATACGAAAATTGTAGTCCTAACTTTTTGGGTTTCCGACGTCGCAAGAATCAAGTCAATCGAACGTCCGAAATTCAAGATATGACTGTCATACAAAAATGATCCAATATGCGAGTAAGGATTAAAATGGACATAAAATATAAGACTGAAATATATTGTATTAAAACATAAAGCTGACGTGAATTTAAGGTTAAAATCAGTTATATTGTTGATTGTGCGATCATATGGATTATTGATATAAGAATTAAATATTCATCATATCATATTCATATGTTTAAGTTATATAGTCTTCACATAATGTTCATGAAGAAAGGAAAGAAAAGATTATGACTTAATTTCATTATGGAGTGTATTGAACGTGTAAATCAAGTATTACTATTTTGGAGCTAGGAAAGAAATCTACACTACTAAATTTTTCTAAAACAAAAGAAGTGTCGACATTGTGTGATTGTCGAGGTAGGAAAAATAAGTTGCTCATCAATTGTTGCCAAAACAAGTGAGAATGACGATATCATGTCGACATTATGTCAACACAAAATAATATATTCAGCATTAATGACCCCAAACCTCTTTCAATAATATAAATAGAGGCATCTCTCTCGTAATTCAAGACATAAAAATTAAGAGAAGTTCTGGACAAGAAGCTAAAGTAAAAAGACGTCGTCATGCTGTCGGAATTTCGCTGCCTCGCATAAGCATAAAGACACAAACGAAAAAAGTTTCACAACGAAGAAGACGAAGATTAGCTAGTATTGATCAAAAGATTTACATAATTGTCATATTCCAACCTTTTGTTTAAGTTACATTAATTTATTGAAATTCTAATAAAATGTGTTTCATTTATCGCGTATTCCGGATATTTTACTTTGTGTTTTTATTCGTGTTTATTGGTGCTTCGTATATATTCACTCATCTTTCAATGCACTTCACATGGTTCATGAGAACGGACTCTGCAAATTGCAAAACTATAAAATTAGATATCGTCATGCTATCGACTTAGAAAATTAAATTTCCATATACATATAATTACCTTCTTCAAAAAAGAAAATAATAATACATCACCATGCATCAATATAGTTAGACATATATTTCATGGACATTAACTACATCCAGCTAATTAAGAAAATTAAATAAATGGTGCCTATTGGTAGTGGTACAGCTTTATTAATTTGACCAATACATAAGTCCAACTTAGTTACGGGACAACTGTCAGAGCAAACCTTAACAAAAGCTTAAATTTGATCCAATAATTTCTCATTTACAGATACTTTTTTTTTTTGAAATCTCAAATACAGATACTACTATTACTATTACTATACATAAACACGTTTTCTTATATATGTTTCCCACACGGATTGGCAAAACATTACAGCTGAGTAATTAATGAGGTATTTCAAGCTGTTGAACTATCAAACATGACCAAATAATTAAGTCCATTCGTTAACTATTAGTATTGATTAATTAATTCGTAGTAGCTAGTATGCATGTCATAATCAAATTCCTTTGCATGAGAGAGGAGAGGTTAAATGATGGGCGTCCATGTGAAAGGTTGGTGGACTGGACGTAGGTTCTAGTAGCTAGCTAGAAATAGAATTATTAGTTTGGATGTCGTGTGTGTTAGAATAAGAATATATAATATGCATGGCGCGCACATACAATCCAAATTCCTAAGTCCTGACAAGCCTTCTATTCGATTCTAGTCAACCAATTCGATTTGTTAATCCCATTTTTTACTTCTGATAAAGAGAAAAATGCTCGTAACCAAGTGGAACTTTTACTCCACAAATCCTAGCTATAGGCTTTATTTCCCAGAATATTTGGCAAGTAAGATGATACTCGGCGATCCATTAAGGGCCCAATGGGGGCAGATGCCCCCAATGATTTTCTAAATAAAAATTGGTATGCACAAGTGAAGTTAATGTTTTAATTGCAGCACTGATGGCATTACTACCACATTTCATTTCATTTGAGAGTCATGCTTTCAAATCCAGGATGCACTTTTTTTTTTCTTGAAGAGGAATACAGGATGCACCTTTTTATGGTCCTATTTTCTCTCTTTCCCCGAGTCTTACGTAACTAGTGTTATGTCATTTCATTTCTTCTTTCCTATAGTTGTAATTATATGTCCTTTTTATGGTCCTGTTTTCTTCTTTCTTACACCATTTTTTCCCCTTATATTATTAGTCTTGCCGTAATTACTAATTATTGCCATGTCATCTCTTTCTTTTCTTTTTTTTCCTATAGGTGTAATTGTATATTTTTTTCAAGCCATATTATTTTTATTTAATTTAAAATCCTTTTACTATAGAATTAATTTATATTTATTTCAACACTGATTTCTTTTTCTTTTTTGAGATTCAACACTGATTTCTTATTTTAATAGTGACTTCAAATCTCAATTCACTAACTATATAAATTAAATAATTAGTTTTCATTTAATTTAATTTAAAAGTGATCTTAATAGATTATATCGTCAACACAATCCCACCGATAATGTTTTTTAAGATTGTATGAATTTAAAATTTTCATATTCAGAGAATGTATTAGAAATTTTGCGGTGCGATTAAATTAAAGTCTACGACCGTCCAATAATTTGGATCATGGACCGTCTCCGACTATGCTCCCATTGATTAAAATTCCTAGATCCGCCACCTCCCTTCGTCCACCTTTGATTGTCACAAGTAAGAGCTTTATAATTAGGATTAAGAAATATTAGACTAATAAACAAAACCATTATATTATAGATATTAATGACTAAAATATCCTCATAAATAATTATGACTTATTATTTTACTTTTAATTATAAGGATATAAATGGAAATTTTAATAAATTTCTTAAAATAAATAAGTAAAGTTTTTCTTCAAGTTTGAGTCGTAACAATTATTTATAGATAATAAAAAATGAATCTTATATCAATTATTCGTGGACAGAATAATTTCTCAACTGTTATGAAATTATTTATGTTGGATATCCATAATATTCTTATAATTTATTTTTCATTAATTTGTAATACTTTTTATCATTTACGATGTATTTAAGAGTATATATAGATGTCTTCTTGTATAATCATAACACATTAATAAGAATTCTTTTTTTGTATTTCTCTCTATTGTTATTCTTTCTAGTTATTATCTCTTGTTCAATTCCTATCGTTAATTGTTCTTAACACGTTATCAGCACGAGTTTGTACCAATTGTTGTTATTTTGATTGATTTGGATCTGATAAGTGGCTACTTGTGAGTCTTCCTTATAATATTTTATTGATGATATTTATAAAATATATCAAGAAGGCCAGAAGCCTATAGAAAAAAAAATATACGATGAAACTATATATCTTATGAAAGAAATAATAGATTGACTTCAAAACAAAAAAGATAAAATTTCATTGTTTACACAAACACGTAAAAAAAATTATACCTCCATCAAACCTTCAAAAAAGTCTGAATAGCTTAAAAAGATGGGAGAGATCTTGTAATTTTAAAATCAAAATATTTAGAGTTGAAATAAAGACAAATAATTTTATTGATAGTCAAAATTGTACAATTAAAATGAATCCAAAAAGACCACAAGCTCTCAAACATATATATATATATATGGAATTGGTAACGTAAAAAAAAATCCCTTGAATTCAAAAATCAAAGTTTGAAGAGGAAGCTAAAGATAAATATCTCAATATGATCTCTTTTTTTTTGTGGTGAAAGCCACTACCATTCGCGTAAAGAAAAAAGATTGACATAAATATGTAATTTTCGTTGTCAAAGTTGTCCGATGAAGTAGCATACTTGATATGTTTAGACGTTTATTGATCGATAATCAAATCTGAGATATATTATTAAGGAAAAAAAAAAAGGAAGTATAATTTGCAAATGGAAATAGAGAATTGGATTACACCGTAATTTTCTCTTTGATTGAGAAATTAATATGTTAATATTATATCAACACAATTGGGTTGTGGATAATTAAGCAGTCGAAAATCAAGCATATGATTTCCTTTAAAAGAAAACATTAATTTAGTAAATTGAAAAGTTTACTATACTAGTCAATGGGCCCGTCCGTTGGACGGAAAGTCCGTACATTTGAAAATTAATAATTTAAATATATCTTATAATAATTATATAATAATTATTTATATTAAACATTATTAAATATATGTCAAATATTATATCAAAAGGGATTATTTTAACTTTATATCAATTATAATTATTTTGATTTTATTTCAAAATCTACAATCCCATTAGAATCAAAATTTTATTTTGTTTTTAAAAATAATAAAAGTAGCAAAACGTAAAAATTACATATCAAGATTTGATTAGATAATAAAATTTATAATTGCATCTAATCAATTCAATTTTTCCTATTGTTTGAAATATAAAATACACTCATTTTAATTAAGAATTTGGAAAAAAAAAGTGGGATTTTTATTAGGAATAATAGTTTAACAAAAAATTAGAAAAATAATAATATATTATATTTTGATTAGAATTTTTTTTAACAATATGTCCGTTTGAATAGGATAAAAGAAGATATGTCCGTTTTAATTATAAATAGGAAAAAGAATATCATAAATTTTAATTAGGCTAAATTATTAATTGTTTGAAAAATAAAATATGCCCGTTTTAATTAAGAATAGAAAAAATATAGTCTATTTTATTAGGAATAATAGCATAATAAAAAATTAAAAAAATAATATATATTGTAATTTGATTAGAAATAATTTTTTTAATAATATGTCCGTTTGAATAGGGAAAAATAATACATGTCCGTTTCAATTAAAATATATATAGTGTATTATAATTTGTTTAGAAATAATTTTTTAAATAAGAGATAGAAAATTGATTAGGAATAAAATTATTATATTAGAAAAAAATAAGTGAAAGATAAAAGAGAATAGGAATCTCATATGATTAGGAATAAGTAATTAATAGAATTTTATTAGGAATCATTATCTTATTGTTTTTGATTTCTTAATTAATTCTTAATTAGAATAGAAAAAAAAATATTGATTTAAAATTATAATTTGATTCCTAATTAAACTCAAAAACTTAATTCTTAAATTAAACGCCATGTGTCGGATGTTGATTTGACAATAAAATTTGCAATTGAATTGCAATTGGAACAAATTGAGAAGTGTTTCTCTATTGTATATAAGATACTATATATAACGAGATCTTCCACTGATTTAAAATATAAGCGATTGCTTTATATATTATATTAAATTATTTTATTTATAATTTTTTTTATTAATAAATTATATATCTATAAAGGCTTGAAGTCTTTTTGTGTCTAGATCCAAAAGTCTAGATATATATATATATATAATTCATTATAAAATAGTAATAACGAGACTATAAATTTTCGTGTAAAAAAATATACGAAGATAAATAAAATATTATTTGACGATAGTGATATTGTCGATTATAAATTTTCTTTAAGTAGAAAAAAAGATTAAAAAAAATTGTTTAAGAGGAGAGTTTTGTAACGATTTTGGATCGAATTATTGGTAGGCATATAAAGTAAGATATTATCACAATATGTCATGAAAAACTAGACAAGTTGTGAAGATCCTATGGATTAACATATATACTTAATGTACATGTTTGATTGATCTCCAATTGGAAAAAAAAAAAAATTATTCAAGATAGAAACTTCTTATCTTCTGAAAAAATAAATTCATGTATGGCCAGCCGCCGTTGTGAATTTAAAGACTACATATATAACTCTTTATTAGTAACTAAATAGTAGAACTTCTAGATTTATAAGGATGTTGAAAAGGAAAAAAAAAAAACCGGGAGACAATGATTCAATAGTTTGGAGTCAAAATTTATGAAAAAGACAATAACTTTAAAATGAATTTCAATTCATATAATAAATGATTATACAATATATATACACATATAGTTCTTGGCCATGGTATGTCGGATCTTTGTCATATGTCTTCGCATGGATTAAAAGAATATATATTATCAAAAGACATTGTTACTGGTATTAGATATAGGTAAAAAAAATGAAGTAAATTATAAGGATATAATGTGGAACTATAAATAATGTAAAGAAAAGAATAATGTATTAATAAGATCTTAATCTTATTATTTATATATGTCAAATCATTTTTTTTATTTATTCGTAAAGGGTCAATATATCGATTCCTCATTCTTTTTTTATTTTAGAAGTATGATTGATTAGATCAATATAATATGAAGATAATGAATTAATTGGCTTGATCAATTAGAAAGTCCCGACTTAATGTGCAAGCCATCATATTTAAAAAATTCCACCACTAATAATTATTTTGGCCGGAAGCCATGAATTTTCTTTTATTATGATTATCGATGTGTTGAATATATGATCATTAATACACTATAATGCACATCTCATATCAGGAAGGAATATGAAAGGTGATAAAAGAAAATTATATGTTATTAAAATATTAGTTTGATCCTTAATATGAATTATAAATTCATAAGCTAATTCATTTGTAATCTAGACATGACAAACTAATGAAAAAAAAATTGTTTAAAGATATTCAAGTATCTTATTAATAATAAATAAATAAATCTCTATAAGTAATATCATTACTAAAATATTGTTGTCAAAAATATTAGCAAATGAATTTCAAAAAATGACGAGGATCTTAAATTGATGTGAAAGGAATGTCATATATTGGACAAAATACAAAGATACAATGAATTTAAATGTTAAAAACTTTTGGAACAAATAGTCCATATTCTTCCAAATATCTAAAGCTACAAATTATTATTTATGAGAATAAATAAGAAAGTATAAAATTAGTTTTTATGATGAATAATATTTTTTTAGATACAAGTATTATATTGGTGGATATATGTATAAACATTAAATTGCACTTTGTAAATGTGGTTATAACCAATTTGATACTTTAATTTTATGTGAAATCTTTGAAGGGTATAAATGCTTGAAGAATGAATCACTAAAATGCATGAAGCATATAAAGATTAAAAGATTAACTCCCCAAAATTTATACAATGAAATATGCATGCATAACTTAAGAAGAGTTTATTCTAGATAAAAACTTGAAAGATATATTTATAATTATATAACATATATCTTATACTCTTTGTATAATTGAACCGAAAATATTTTTAATTTATAGAGTTTTTCATCCTAAAATGATTAAAGATGATGAAGACAATTAAAAAATTATTTGTCAATGATAACAAACGTAACATATTCGGAAGATATGTAAATTCGTTTCAATAATAATATGTAAAAATAATACAATTCGCATGATTTAGTTATAAAAGAAATGATATATATAATAATAAATATGATAGGACGAGCGTATTTAGCCACCAATTTTACATTCATGGTCTTTAAAAAAAATAACGACAGTAATGATATATAAATTCGTCCAAATGTAATATCACAGACATCTTTATTAAGGCATCGCATGAAAATTGATAAATAAAATTGGGAAGCGTCGATTCAAGAATATCAAGTAATGTTGTCATGAGGGGGAAGGAAAATTATGTTGTACGTACTCTTTTTTCTTGACTAAGATTTTGTCCCACCGAATTTTCCTAAGCAAGGTTTAATTGATGCGTTTTTCTTTTAGTCATATTCGTAATCGTATATTTTACCTTCACTAGTTTTTCTCCCATGATTTTACTAGTAAGGTTTTAAATGACACATAATATTAAAAAATAGGGAAAAAAAAGATATAGCGTTTTAATTAGGAATAGGAAAAAAGGAATATAATAAATTTTAATTAGGAAAAATTATTAATTGTTATTCTCCCGTTTTAACGAAGAATAGGAAAAAGAATATAGCAAATTTTTATTAGGAATAATATTTTAATAAAAATATTAGAAAAAATAATATATGAATAATTTTTTTAATAATATGTTTGTTTGAATAGGAAAAAAGAAGATAACCGGTTTTAATTAGAAGTAGGAAAAAAGAACATAATGAATTTTAATTAGAAAAAATTATTTAATAAAAAAATTAAAAATATGTATATATTGTATTACTACCTCTCTATTTGCATAGCTGTCATTTTTACACTTTTTACACATATCAATATCATTAATTTCAATACATAATTATTTTTACTTTACATTTCATCCCTTCTCTCTTTATTAAATTATTAATTATTTATGAAAAGTGGGTGTGAAAGAGAAGATAGTGGAGGGGTAAAAATGGAATAAATGCATTGAAATTCTAAAAACGTCAACTATTTAAAGACACTAAAATCATAAAAAAATGTCATCTATTTATATACGGAGGGAGTATAATTTTATTAGGGATAATTTTTTTAAAATAATATATAGAAAATTGATTAGGAATAAAATTATTATATTAGGAAAAAGTAATTGGTAGAATTTCATTAGGAATCATTGCCTAGTTAGAATAGGGAAAAAAATAATATCATTGTCTTAAAATTGTAACTTGAAACATAATTAAACTCAAAATTCGAAAATACATGTGTCAAATTATTATTTATCAATAAAATGTTATGTGTAGAATTTTAATTTGACAATAAAATTTGCAATTGGAAAAAATTAAAATTGAAAAAGTCTTGCTATTGTCCACATAAGTTCTTATAGACAATAGCGAGACTTTTCAATTTGAACCAATTATAAATTTAATTGCAAATTTCATTGTTAAATCAAAATTCGACACATGACGTTTTATTGATGAATAGTAATTTGACACAGGCATTTTAGAACTTTGAGTTTAATTAGAATTTTACTTACAACTTTAAGTCAATGATATCAATTCTAATTATTTTGATTTTATTTTAAAATCTACAATCGAATTAAAAATTTATTTTGTTTTAGAAAATAATAAACATAACAAAAAATAAAAGTAACACATCAAGAGTTGATTTCATAATAAAATTTATAATTATATCTAATCAATTTAGTTGTTCCTATTGTTTGAAAAATAAAATATGCCCGTTTTAATTAAGGATAGGAAAAAAATATAGCGGAGTTTTATTAAGAATATTAGTTTAATAGAAAAATAGAAAATATAATATCTATTATAAATTGATTATGAATAATTTTTTTAATAATATGCCTGTTTGAATAGGAAAAATAATGATGTGTCCTTTTAGTTAGGAATAATAAAATGATTATAATGAATTTTAATTTTAATAAGAAAATTGTTTAAAATGATAATTTGATTCTTAATTAAACTAAATGTCAAATTATTATTCGTTAATAAAATGCCTTCCTAATTAAACTCAATTTTTTTGAATACATGTGTCAAATTACTATTCGTTAATAAAATGTCATATGTCGGATGTTGATTTAACAGTAAAATTTGCAATTAAAATTGCAATTGAAACAAATTGAAAAAGTTTCTCTATTGTCTGTACAAGTCAATGGGCCCATCCGTTGGACATAAAATTCGTACCTTTAAAATTTAATAATTTAAATATATCTTATAAAAAATTATATAATAATTATTTGTATTAAACATTATTAAATTTATTTCAAATATTATAAAAGGTAATTATTTTTAACTCTATATCAATTATAATTATTTTTCTTTTATTTCAAAATCTATAGTCCTAGAATTAAAAATTTATTTTATTTTCAAAAATAATAAACATAGCAAAAAGTAAAAGTTACATATCAAGATTTGATTTCATAATAAAAATTATAATTGCATCTAATAAATTTAGTTGTTCCTATTGCTTGAAAAATAAGATATGCCCATTTTAATTAAGAATAGGAAAAAAATATAGTAGATTTTTATTAGGAATAAAAATACAATAGGAAAAAATAATATAAATTATATTTTGATTAGGAATAATTTTTTTAGTAATATGTCTGTTTGAATTAGGAAAAAAGAAAATATGTCTTTTTTAATTAGGAATAGAAAAAAAGAATATAATGAATTTTAATTAGGAAAAATTCTTTAATAAAAAAATTAGAAAAAAAATATAGTTTGTTATAATTTTATTAAGAGTAATTTTTTAAATAATAGATAGGAAAAAAAGCATGTATCAAATATAATTCGTTAATAAAAAATTACATGTCAAATTTTTTCTTTTTCTTTTTTAAGTTTACATTGTCGGAATTAATTTGACAAATATATATATATGCCCATTTTAATTAGAAATAATGAGAATAAGTTTCGTAGGGAATAGATTCCTAATTAGAAATAAATTATTATATTAGGATAAAGTAATTGATAGAATTTTATTAAGAATCGTTATGTTTTTATTGTGTTTTGATTTACTAATTAGAATAGGGAAAAAAAAATATAATCGACTTAAAATTATAACTTGATTCTTAATTAAACTTAAAATTTTAAAATACACGGGACAAATTACTATTCATCAATAAAACGTCATATGTCGGATTTTGATTTTACATTAAAATTTGAATTTGCAATTAGAATAAAATAAATTTAAAATTGAATAAATCTCGTTATTGTCTGTATAAGATAAGATTCGGATTATTGTAACTTGTAAGGTTCATTTCATAGAATTGCATGTATTATTTTCAAAATTGATTCGGACCGAAATCAAAACTGTGCCTAACCCCCAAATGTACAGGTTCCAGTCCTCATCGACATCAAGAATCACTATTACATTAATGAAATCGAAACCAAACTCCAAAAAAGAAACAGAGGGAGTCATTTTCCAAACTAAGAGAAAAAGATTAAAATCCAAAACATAAGCAAAGAGCGTTCCGACACTTTTATCATACAATGTTATTATACATAGATATTTGTACAAATACACGGGACGAAATGAGAGAGAGATGATGAATAAACAAGAGTTCAACCCGAAGGATGAATAAACAAGAGTTCACCACGAAGGAAGAGACCACAACAGTCCTCGCTCGATATTGTTCTACCGTACTAGCTAGTACCATCCCTCCTAAGAGCACTAAAAGGTTTTTTTTTTTTTTTGGACACAACATAGTTTAAATAAAATGGACTCTAAACCAGCAATTTGGACCTCCATGTACATATTTTACCGTACTGTACTCATAATGCATATATTATTTCCCCACTGCTGTCAACATCAAGCTCAGATTCTGAATCCAACTCTTCCATCTCCCCATCACTATCAAAATGGTCTGTCATAAACTGATCAAGACTCTGGGTCCTGGCCGCTGGTACGGTGGCTTCAGAGATGATCTGCATGATAGTGTCAAGACTCTGCATTGGTTGCTCAGGCTCTTCATATTGGTTGCTCATTCTACTGACATCCATTAGGTCAGCTGGAAGATTTCTTAAAAACCATGGATGGTTCTTGATTTCCGGGATTGTAATCCTCTGTTGCAAGTCAAACAGGAGAACTAAGTAACAAAGAATGTAACAACTTTAGCTTTTCCCCACAGATAGAGGAAGGACACGTTATCTAAGGCAAACCTAGTAACCTACATTAGTAACGTGACACTGAAGCAACACTTTCTAAACATGAGCAGATGCGATTTATTTGGGAGGGGGGATATAAAGGTAACAGGTTATTCAACTAGCAACTCATATGTGATTTTTGGAGTACAGTTTTCGAAGAGAGAGTACTTACTGCTGTAGGATCAGAAACAAAAATCCTCGAGATCAGGTGATGACACTCTTGCGAGATTAAAATTTTGTCTGGAATGGAATACTGGACGCCAAGAATTCTCTGCACGGAACCAACACAAGAATGTCTTCAACAGAGCAAGTCTATATTAAAGGTATTAACAGCACCAAAGGGTCCTGAGTTGTACTTGTATAGTCTTTCCGAAGTTTTTTGGTTCATTAGGATCCTCAAAAGGATAAGCACCAACCAACATCACATACAATGTAACACCACATGACCACACATCTGCAATCTGTGATTTTTTCAAGGGAAAAATATTAAAGCTTTGAGCAAGAACAGGACTGAAAAGATGGGTAGGCTCCAAAGTGAAAAACAATGTTTATATTGTTGAAGCATACCTTGCCATCATATTCTTTCTTCATTAAGACCTCTGGGGCTATGTATGCAGGGGTCCCAACAGTTGATTTTGGTTGTGAATGAAGCACTGAAGACTGCAATAAACAGCCTCAATCAGATATAATGAAATGAACAGACACATAAATGTGTAAAAGAGGAAGAAAGCCAGTTAGAATTGTGCATGGAAAGCAATGAATTCTTCAGTATACCAAAACAGATTTCCAAAGTTTTAAAGGCACCCATAGAAGGGATTCTCCATCTTAAATATTAACGAAGAAACATGCAACCAAAGCCAGGAATTCCTGAACTTTCCAGTTGAATACATGAACAAATAGATTGAACACCTGAAAATGCAGTAGAGAAGCACATAGTACCTTAGAGTACCCAAAATCACATATTTTCAATCGAGGAGCAGGGCTTCCATCCAACAAAGTATTTTCCAGCTTTAAGTCACGGTGACATACTTGCTACACAGAGAATACCAAATATGATAGCCAGGATTTTCACTCATCACATTCCAAGAAATAAAATATAATAATAAAAAAAAGGTTTTTTAAAGCCAAAAAACCAAATTAAGCACATAAAGCCACTACTTACCATTGCATGGCAATAACTGACACCTGATATGAGTTGCTGAAAGAAGAAGCGAGCCTAAAAGGAAATTCAAAGACTGTAAGAACTACAAGAACACAAAAAATTTCTAAAAGCGAATGCAAGTAAAGCACAAGAGAGTAAACAAAATACCTCATCTTCACTGAAGCGACCACTACCAGCATTGCAAATCCGGCCAAACAGCTCTCCACCGGAAGCATATTCCATTACAATAGCCAGATGGGTTGGTGTCAAAATGACCTATTGTAGCATTCAGAGCAGAGTAGCAACAGTTGAAACACATATCCCATTAGAAAGAGCCAAAGATGTGGTTTAACTAACCTCTTTAAACCTAACAATGTTAGGATGCCTCAATGACCGATGATTGATGATTTCTCTTTGAACGTTTTCGTCAATCTGCATCACATAGAAACACAGAAGAAAATCAAAAGGTGAAGACTTTAATTAATCTCATTTCAGTTTAAAGGAAACAGCCATAAGAACTCAACAACCGCAATAAGGACCTAAACGTGATTATATTCCTTCATAAACATGATCTTGTTCATTCATTTTCCCTTTTTCTTTCCCTTTTTAATGAAAAAGAGAACCCCTCAATTCCTAACTAACTAACTAACTAACAAATTAAGCCACCAAACTCAACAGTCAAACAACCACGACTGCTACAATGGATGCAATGAAATTAGTGATGAAAGAAAGAAAGCAAAATAGAGGAACCAACCTTATCGCCTCTCTCGATATACTTGACGGCGACAAGTTCCTTGGTGTGCTTATCACACATCAGCCTAGCGACACCGAAATTCCCGGAGCCGATAATTCGAATGAAATCGTATCTGTCGCTGTCGTGCAGGATCGGCAAGTCCAAGCCGCGTCCAACCGTCATCTCCGGACGATCCATAGCCCGAAGCAACTGCCTCCACTCTACCCGAATTGATAATTACAAAACAAACGACAAGAAAAAGTGATTACATCAAATTTCAGAAATTTTTCAAACTTCCGATCAAACGATGTTTTCGCTGAACAAATATTCAACTGCCTGCCAGTTGGCACAGTAAGTTTTTATATAAGCTCAGTGAGCTGAGCTGACGCGACTCGACTCAGTTTTCCGGTTGACTGTGATCGGAGAAGATTTAGGTAAAGAAAGGGAAACTATCTATCTGGTTGTTGTAAGCAATAGCGTTACTGTCGATGCGATGAGATATTTAGTCAAGACAAAGGTGAATGCCAACAAATTTAGGTAGATTCTATATCAAATACGACGGCGTATTTTCATTTATTTGTCGGGCGAGAATGAGAGACATAACGGAAATGACTAAAATACCCAAAAATTCAATAACTCTAAGAAATAAATGCAATGGAGGAGATTTTTGGAAAAAAAAGAAAAGAAAAAGAAAACAGCCAAAATATTTATGTTCTATAATAATAACTACATAAAAATATAATTTCGTAATCATAAACAAAAAGTTAAGTTTTGGTGTCATTTTGATCGATGAAAACTAAAAATCAAGGGTGTTTGTGTAAAATCAAAAGGCTTATATTCATTTTGGGGGCGTTTGCTCTAATAATTCAATTTGTGGACCTATTTTTATCATTCTTTAGTTTCAGGGACTGGGATTAATAGAGATAGATGTTTGCTTTTGCTTTACTTTGACCCCTATTTTCCATCCAATATGAATTTTTCAGAACAATATTGCCACATCAACAAAACAGGATAATGTTTCTTGGACTGACTACTTGCAGTTTGGAAGCTTGTAATAAATACAACGAATGAATAAGACATAATGGATTGACGTATACTTTCCTACTAATTAATTCAACAGGATACTGTATATAGGTTTATCTGGTTTGAGATATTTTATTATTATTTTTTTTTTGGAGAATTTTCCTGGTACGAAATTTAAATTTACAAGTAGATTTTATTTGAATGCAGTTACTTCAAGCAATTGCAGTCAATACCCTATACCCAATCCGACCTTATCCAGGATCAGTGTTTAATTCACATACCAATACGGCAATACCATGGATTGTCGTAAAAGAATATTCCTCTGTAGATGCCCTTTAGAAGCTGTTAAAAGTGGAAGAAGAGATGGCTTCTCTTCAAACCTGCAAATTTTTTACTGTACTACTACTATATGCTAATTTTAGAAACAAGTAATCAAATAAAATATTTTCCAAATTCTGCAGTTTGTAATGTACATATTATTTGAAAATACACAAATAAATAGCAGTAGTAAATAAAAATGTTGCCCTAACATTATCCACATATTGATAATTACTTCCTCCATATCCATAGATAATTTTTTTATCATTAAAAATTAAAAAAATAAAATTTATTATTTTAAATTCATAGTCAGCTTTCAATTAGTGAATCTAGAAAATTGAATACGGAGGTAATGTTTGGTGGTACTTTTTTGCACAACTCCGTTAGAAAAAAGTTGGCGTAATAAAGCCTCTACTTACGTGACTGACTGTCATCGTCTACCGGTGACATGTTATTTTCCATGGGAAACGCCGTCTATCGTATCAAGTTAAGGGTAGAATCGGTATATTATATAAAGCCCACGAGTGTCTTGGTGCGTTTGCGTGTAGTTGTGTGCAAGAGCAAGACTTTGAGCTGGAAGGGCCCTTTTTGTTATCAACAAAGAAAACAAGAAAAACCGATATAATATATATACCTTCATTTATTTACATTTCTATCCCCATTTTTCTATTTTTTTGTAACGATCAATTATAGAGAAAATGGTATCGGATTCGGAGCTGATTGAGAGACTGCAAGAGTTTCTCCGGGTATCGGACTTGAACACTACCACGACGGGGAGTGTCCGCCGGAAGCTGGAGGAGGAATTCGGCGTCGACTTGACCGAGAAGAAGGCTTTTATTAGAGAACAAGTTGATTTGTTTCTTCAGTCGCACCTCGAAACAAATGCTGATGATGATGACGTTAATCACGAGGTCGATGATCAGACGGTTGAAGACGAACCTCAGAATGACGGTGATGAAGACCAAGAAATCGAACAAGAAGATGAAGAACAAGAAGAAGATGATGATGACTCTAAAACCGGGTGAGCCAATACTGAATACTAATTCCAATAAGGCTTGTGTAATTTGTATATGTGTTGCTACTGAAAATGTTTTTTTTTTTTTATCGTTAGTTATGTTATGCATAGACATTTCTACAGTGTTGAATTTGGGGGTTTCCATGTGAAATTGTGGATCTTAACAGTGGAGGATGCTTTAGTTTTAGTTATTAATTAGTTTTTGCAATTTGGATTATGTATCATGCTTATGGGGAAGGCTTCAGGTATAATGAGTGTTATCAGGCAGAGTTCGATTTCCAGTTATTCATTGTGTTTTATGTTTGTTCACAAGAGGTGAACACGAATGAATACATTGAGAAAATCTATGTTGAATTTGAACAGGTCCTCTTATTAACTCCACACGCTGTGTGTCATCATCAAGGAACATATCGCTTCGAGGTCGTAGAGCATTCTTTTCTTCCTAAACTTTTTGAAACAATACAATTTAGAAAAACTGTCTTTTAACTCTTCCAAGCTTCTTAAAGAGGCAGTTTTTCCAAAATAAATCCTAAAACTCAAAAGAAAAACCTGGGGGTAAAATAATCAGAACAATCTCAAACGGAATTTCGCACCACTCCAAATGTGCTTCATCAAAAGTTTAAATCTTTTTTAATTTGATTCAACTTTTCTATCTCTTCACCATGTTTGATTTGTGACCTTAAGTATTTTTTGTTCCCATTGTTTCCCCCATCATTGAAAAGTAGCCAACTTTTCCCCTCTCTTTTACTCTACCAAGAGGATGTATGCATTTGCAAATTGTCGCTGTCCTTCCTCATCTTCGTGGTAAGATTATGGTTATCCCTATACTCATTTGGTTGCTAGAGAAACTGCTTGACGCATGTCTATGTCTCACTAGTCAACTAGTCAGTTCCCACATGAGAAATTTACCCTTTTTATCTTCATGACTGGGGTTGGTTATTGCCTCTTCTTCCTTGTGTGATTTTTTTAAGCATTAGGCAGGCCTCTTGCAACTGTTTAATTTCAAAGTGATAAAACAGCCTTTGCTGTTTTGCTATGCATTTTCTCTATTATGAGCTTCTACTTTGCTCTGCTTTCCATTTCACCGTGTAATGATTTTGGAATGAAGGAAATTGTGGACTTTAAGGATGAATAGTAGAGATGTTTTCTTGTTTGTTGAACTATGAGAATGTGATGTGTCACTGTTTCAAGAGTGAGATCTGTTGATGTCCTCCCTTTCTATATAATTTGAGATTGGCACAAGAAGATTGTAAGCGCAGGTTCTTACTAATTTATACTCAGTGCTTATGGTCTCCTTATTCAGGTCACAAAAGGTTAGAAAAAGAGGCGGCTTTACCAAGTTATGGAACCTCTCTCCAGAACTCCAGGAATTTGTTGGGGTTCCTCAAATGGCCAGAACTGAGGTATACCTGGAGTGTTTTAAAGAGGCTATGAAGGCATAGTTTCATTTAGTTTTGAGCTTATTTGGTATCTAAGAGATATCTTCTCTGTGATTCTAGGTTGTCAAGCAATTATGGGTTCATATTCGAGAGAAAAACTTGCAAGACCCAAGTAATAAAAAGAATATACTTTGTGATGAACAATTGCGCTCCCTCTTTGACGTTGATTCTATTGACATGTTTCAAATGAACAAGGCGCTGACAAAGCATATTTTGCCTTTGGATTCAGATGCTGGTATGTCTTCTATAATGGTTTCACTTGACATTCTGGAATAGGGTGAAATTAGAGGCTCATACTGATTATACATTATTTCTAAATCCTGATGAAAATGGTTACTTAGGCCTTTAATTTCAATATGTTGCATTTCCTATCACCATGTCTCTGCCATGTTATATAGGCACTTGACATTTTCATGCAATCACACAAAAGTTTACTTAATAATAGTGTTTTTCCTTGATAAAGCTCCTCGTCACAAGCAAGTGCAGAAAGAAAAACCTGAGAAGCCAGCGCGGAAGGAAAAGAAACGTAAACAAGAAATAGAGGAAGGTAAGATAGATTAACTCAATTCTGCCATGATAATTTGTTGCAGAAGTACTTTGTTTCGTGATATCTGAAACTGTCATAAGCTTTTCACCATTTTAATTCTATGACCAATCTCTTTTAAATAGGTCTGAAAGTAATTCACCCTTCCCCCCCCCCCCCCCCCCCCCCCACCCAACCCCCCAGTATGTTACTGTTAACTAGAAGACATAATATTATTTTCAGAAATAGTTATATGCTCTAGCACAGTCAAATTGAACTGATGGACACCCAATTCATTGAATTTTATACACATGACTAGGCTATTGGACTGGCAAACTGTATTATATTGATCAGCACAAAGCTAAATAGTTGTATGAGTTGTTCATTCTTTCAATAATCCATTTCAGATCCAGATGTGCCAAAACCAAAGCGGCAAACGGGATTTCTTGCTCCACTTCAGCTTTCCGATGCTCTGGTAAGATTCCTTGGTACCGGAGAAAGCGAACTATCAAGATCTGATGTTGTAAAGAGAATGTGGGAGTACATAAAACAAAATAATCTACAGGTAATTGAGATCAATAGAAGCTATGAAGTCAATGGAATGCCACTAGTATCATTTTCTGGCTTTCTTTGACCTTTTTTTTTTCTTCCGTTAGCATGTGGCTGAACAAATGTGCGAATTTGTTTTATCCTATATGTACTGTGCAGGATCCATCAGACAAGAGGATGATTATATGTGATGAGAAACTGAAAAAACTCTTTGATGTTGAGTCCTTCCAGGGATTCACAGTTTCGAAACTCCTGACAGCGCATTTCGTGAAGACTTGACTATGTGATGTGTTCGCAGGAATGGAAGTTTTGTTTTACAATTTAGTATAGATTTTTCCATTCTGTATTCCTCCAAGTAATTTTTCTCTGACAATACAATACCATACCTTGTCTTTTAACTTTAGATCATTGGACGTTAAGTATTTTCCTGTTTACAAATCATAAAGTTGGACAATCATAAAAGTTTTCTTTGGGTTTCTCCTTCAGTTTTCGAGCTTGGAACTAAATGGATCATCATTGATTAATTTTGGATAGCTTCCAGCATATGTGACGTCATATAGTATATACCAAGTAACCCATATCTAAGTGCTGTTCTTTAATTAATTTATCTATGGAGAATACTAAATGGCTCAAAAAATTTGGATAAAATTGACAACTTGTAGAAACAGCTGCTTATATTAGAAAATTGTCCGTCTTTCTTATTACATGAATCTAGCTATTCCCGCCACCATGAGAGTAAACTAAAACCAGAAATTAGCATCTATTTTCATCTGAACGGTTTTCGCATGAATTTTCTCCGACTAGGCTGCTTCCCCATCCTAATTCCACCTCTCTCCTTCATCTTCTCCAACTTCTCTCTTCTCCCTCGTATGTCATCTTCAATAGCTTTCTCTCTCTTGTTGTCTCCCAGCAAAGCTAATCTTGCAAACTTCTTCGGACTCACTCTTCCAAGTCTTTCGGTTATCTCCTTGAATGCCGGAACCAGTCCTCTTCTTATCAAACATCCTTCGATCAGCTGCATCGAGTTTTGCTCAGGAAGACAAGCCCCATCTTTCAATTCAAGGTCCAAGCAAAATGGGGAATCCTTCAACCACATCCTCAACGAATAGGCTTTAGCTACGAGGACCCCACTTCGTGTCTTACATGGAAGGAATGGGGACCCCATTTCCCACAAACATGCCTTCAGCGTCTTGTTCAGGGAAACCATGTTGTATTCCGACGCTCCAGTTATCAGAACTACTGATTTGGGTGATTCTGGATGACCCTGCAAAGATGCATCCTGCAATATCATAGAATCCTCTCGTTATATCTCTAAAAGCTAACAAAATCTTAAACAAAGCCAACGTTTTTTTTTCCTGGCATTGTGATGAGTTTTGAACAAAAGAGCTTGCCTGCATATGATCAAGCCATAAGGTAAGGCCAACTAGAGCTGCACCACCTGACAACCTTCGAAAATCTGCTCCCCAGTCTTTCTCAGCTACTCTGCATTAGGTACAAACAAAAGACAACAATGATCCTTCTTGTAACTTGAAATTTATGTGTGATTGAATACAGATATTTTAAGTTTTAACCCTTTGCTCATTATGAGGTAACACATAACTAATCAAGCTTCATGGTAGCCTCTAAATCATAAAGCACAAAGAAGTATGAGCACATACCTGAACATTACGCGACTATAAATGTTCCTCTTTATTGCCAACTGAAAAACCCATGAAGCAGTGGCTCGAAGTTCAAATGCCCACAATAGATCTTCGATCGCATTAACAAAGTTAAAGGCTGCATTGTCTTTTAAAGGCTCCAATTTCTCCAGACAAAGGTCAATGTCTGAAACGAGGGACTCTGATCTTTCTGTAAGAAGCCTACAAAGCAAAATGTATTTGGAAATGATTCCACAAGAAAATAATAATAATAATAATAATTCAAGAGAGTAGACCTTAGCTCAAAGAAATCAGGCAAATAAGATTACCTGATTGGCAGATCAAACCCTGCATGTCGAATTGCATCCAGAAGGATTATTGCTTCATTGATGCCAGGAGACAAACTAGCAGCACGGATAAAGCATGTCCATATTCTGTGGTCAGGCTCCACGCCTTCTTTCTGCATCTCCGTAAGTTTCTGAATTCCAACATTGTAGTCTCCATTCTTCAAGTAAGCATCAATAACTGAACTATATGTTAAAGAACTAATGTCCGCACCAGTTTCTTTTAAACTACTTAAAACTTTCTCTGCTTCCTGAGGCTGTCCAGAGCCACCATAAGAAGCCATTAACAAATGCATTGTGGCAGTTGAGGGTTCTATCCTGCCTCTTTCATCTTTTCTGAGTGTCTTTTCGGTCTTCTCATGGCTTCCATAATTTCTAAATACTTTCATCATTATGTGATAAAAAGAGCGATCCAGTATAGAACCTTTTAACCGTAACTCCTCAAAAAGTTCCTCAGCCTGATCAAGAAGCTTCTGCTTACCAAATGCGGAAATGAGACTTTTGTAGGTGTCCAGTTTAGGATCAAAACCTTGTCCTTTCATCTCATGCATTAGCAACAAACCTTCTTCTGGTCTACAGTCTCTGCAGTACATTTTAATCAAAGTATTGTAACTATCTTCATCTGGTTTAAGTCCATCTTCTTGAATCCTCTGGTATACTTTAGCTGCCTTTCTATAATCCTCAATTCTCATGTAGAGCTTAAGCATAGAATTCCATATTGAAAGATCAGGCTTAAACCCTGCTTCATCCATTTCAGAAATCATTGCTTCAACATCTTGTACCCGTTTACCCTTGCAGAATAATTTAATCATAATCCTGTAAAGATTGATATTGGGATAATAACCTGCAGCTTTCATGCCACTGTACATCTTCTTCACCTCAAATATGTCTCCACTTTGTGCAAAGGCTTCAAGCATCAGCAGAATAGAACTTTTGCTCATCTTAAAGCCCATATCTTGCAATTCCTCAATTACCAGATACAGCTCGTTCAACCTCTTATCAATAATCAAAGCTTGTAAAAGACCATTAATGGAATCTACTGTTGGAGAAGGACCATCTCTCATCATTGTATTAAAAATGACCCTAGCCCGCTCATATAAACCACTTTCAGCATATGCATGTATCAAAGCATTCCAAACCTTCCTGTCCAAAACTGTATGCCTCTGTCTAAGAGCACCGACCATACCTTCTGCTCTCTGCCAAAGCTTTGCTTTGCCATATGCCTCGATGAGATCAACATATATGGCTAAGTTGTCTAAAAGAACGCCTTTAGTTTCTGCCTCTTCGATGAGAAAACATGCCGTCTCTGGGAAACCCAATTTACAATATATTTGTGCCATGCTTTCGTATATGCAGTCAGTAGGTTCCACGCCACAAAATCTCATATCCGAAAATATCTGAGAAGCTTCAGCAGGAAAGTTTAAATCCTTGCAAATTCGAAAAAGAGAATCATAAACTGTATGACTTCTGCTATAAAACCCAGATAGTCTAATATTACCATACTCCTCCATAGCAGCATCCAATCGACGGTCCTTACAAAGTATAACAATTAGAGCTTCCATTATCAGCAGTTTAGATCCCGGAGCATGTTTTCTCAAAAATTCAAGCAGTTCATAAGCTTCCGAGTATCTGCCAGACAGACTATATGAACTCAGAATAGATAGTAAATTCTCATGATCCAATTCAAAGCCATCACTGATGGCCAACTTCAGCATTTTGGCAGCATGATCATAGCATTCACCCTTTGCAAGAACAAGCGATATAGATTGTGCATTCATGCCACATAGTTCATTCAAATGGCCAACAACTTTTTCGATCTCTTCCATTTTGTTTTCCTTTGCAAGCCCTCGGAGCATAACCTCATAAAGTGCACGATCAGGCAAAAAACCATCTAGAACCATTTTCTTATATAATACCATTGACTTCTTAATGTCATTACACTTCAGAAACATATCCAACATCACAGAGTATGCTATATGATCAGGTCTCACCCCTGACCTAATCATGCAATCAAACGTCTCTTCGGCCTCAACTAGCATCCCAGACTTAGAATACGCAAATATCAAAGCACTATAAGTACGAATAGTGGGTTTCACTCCTGAATCCAGCATCTCCGACATCAGTTTGGCAGCTTCTGTTATCTTGTTTGCTTTACCAAGTGAATCAATCAAAACTGTGTAAGTTACCACATCTGGATTCCGGCCCAACTGTTTCATGCCCCTGTATAGTTGCAATGCTAAATCATGCTGGCCTTGCTTCCCATACATGTGGATTATAGTGTTGTAGGTCATCTCATCTTTACCATACCCGACTTTCACCATTTCCTCCCAAACCTCTTTAACCTTCTCCACATTTCCTTCTCTGGCAAAAGCATACAGCAACGAATTATAAGTCACCGCATCAGGGAAAAATCCTTTGCACTCCAATTCTTTAAAGAGCTGCTCGGCTTTGCCAGAGAATCCGCATCTAGCATAAACCGAAATCATTGCATTATACGTCCATAAATCAGGTTGACATTTATGAACTTCCATATCATTGAAAACCTTCATTGCCTCGTCCAAATTTGAATCACGCGAACAAGCACTGATAAGAGTGTTATAAGTGATTGCATCAGGTCTAAGCTTGGACCTCCTCACTTCATCCAAAAGTTCAACAGCCAAATTAGGCACCATAGATTCCACTTTTAACCTAGCATTTATCAGTGTATTGAAACTAACAAGGTCTGGAGTACAACCTCTCCTGCGCATTAAATCAAGCAGTTCCTGTACCTTACTGAACTCCCCGTTTCTAGCATAAACACCCATCATTGCATTGTACACCTGGACAGTATCACCAACAGTAGGCTCTGCCCGAGTGAAAATTTCGACTGCCAATGCCTCCTGATTGGCCTTTCCTAGAATGGCAAGTATAGTCGCAAGCATACGAGCATTAGGGGAATACCAATGCCGTAAATTCAGCCACTCGTAGACTTCTAACGCTCGTTGCCAGCTTTCCTGGCCGACCCATTTGACTACGAAGCAAAAATCAGTGGGTGTCATCTGAACAAATTCTTCATCGAGAACATCAGCCACAAACTGATCATGTTGCAATGCTAAAATCTTATCAGTCAAGAATTTAACTCTCTGTCTCCAGTCTTTGGCTCTCTTGAGTGCTAATTTGTTCATTTTCTTAACTCTATTCTTGCTAACCCTCCCTAACCTTTCTTGCTTCTCATCATTATCAACATCATCATCGTCGTCGTCGTTCATACCTGAGCTTTTCTTAGAAATTTCCAATTGGGCATCAGAATTTGAGCCACTTACCGAAAATTCATCATCTTGGACAATAGGGGTGGCAGCTGCTAGCTGCGTCCGTAGTGTTGGATTGTAAAGCTCATCGTACTTGAGATGGGGCCATCTAATTGAAGGGGAAGCTCTACTGTAACTAAATTTTGTAGATTGACCATCTTTTTCGTCATTGTTGTTGTTGTTGTTATCTGGTCCGGTGGTAGTGGTGGCGGTGGTGGATATGGTGGGAGGAGATTTAAGCAAAGCGGAGCGAGAGTAAGGTTGGGATGGAAAAGAAGCAGAGGCTAACACTCCTCCATTACAGGCCAAAGCCATGAACTGAAGAGAGAGATATTTGTCAGTCAGGTCACAAGGACGAAGTGAAATAAAAAATAAAAATATCTAAAGGAGGCGAGGTGATGTAATAGTTTTTTGGCGGGCCTTTTATTTATTTTATCCTTAGCCCATAATAATATCAGCTTTCTATCACAAGTTCTATTTTGACCAAGATCGGACGATCCAAATTCAACTTTATTACGTTTTGTAGTTGAAATGATGGTCGGTTCGATCTGAAAACCAGAAGTGGAGCCTGGCGTTTGTGGTGGGCTTGGCCCAAATGGACAACATAGAAAGTGAAAACTCATTTCTAAATGAAAGATAATTAGCTGCCCCGAACATGAGTAACATTTTGCTATACCCTCTAATAAGATTTAAATAAATAGAAAAAAAATTAATATAAAATTTTATTTGTATATATTTTTATTTATCGATTGTTTGTATTCATAAAAATAAAAAATTATTCTCTTAAGAAAAAAATTATAAAATTATATACGTACATTTTAAATATGAACGTTGAAAATAAAAATCAAACAAACAAATTTTTAATTAAAAATTTGTCAAATTTTTTATTTTTTTTATATGGCAATTTTTAACTAGTACGAAAACAGCAAATTATTTTTCTTTCTAAATTCCACCTTCATACATTAATACTGCCGATATAGTAACATTCAAGGAAGTCCAAGTCTTTATTTTGGCAACTTTAACATTCTTCATAAACCTACCTTTTCAAAAGTGAGTATATTATATACAAATCATTTATTCAATTGTAAGAACGTTATAAGAACGCGGTAATATACTAATATCATATTTTGTCAAACCCACTTCATTTTCTAAACAAGTTGAATTGATCAAAAAATTTGGTCCACATCACCAACCTAATTTTTATGTGTAAAAATTTGTTAATTACTTTTGTATACTTTTTTTTTACCCTTCTATATGCCTTTATTCGAGTAAGCATGTGGTGTGCATGGTCTATATAAATTATAGAGTGCATTTAGCAAGATTGTTAATACCTTTAAGCTCTCGGGAAGATTTAGAGAAAAAAAGATGAATTATTGTGCACAATATGTAATACAACATTACTTATATATGTATATCAAAATTTATAAACGAATAGTATTCGGGTATTATATGATCATAAAATATCAAATTTACTTTTCCCCTAAGAGTTCATAAGGTATAGTAATATAACTAAATCTCTTGTAGATATTAAAAATTAAACGTGTCAAATTTTAATATGTATGTGTAAGTGATGGTGTGGTATACATGAATTAAAAATAGCCATATATTAGAAAGAATAAGAATAAATATTAGTATAATACTTCTTCCGTATACAAATAGATGATCTTTTTGATGTTCTTTTTTGTCTTTAAATAGTTAACGTTTTGTGAATATCGATGATTTTTTATATTTTTATCCCTCCACTAACTCTACACCACATACAATTAATAATTTAATTAGAAAAGAGAAATGTTAGAATTGTAAAATAAAGATAATTTTTATATTGGAATTAATGATATTAGTATGCGTAAAAAGTTCAAATGTGTCAACTATTCAAATACAAAAATAATATCATGCATGTTTGTTTATGCGTATTTCTTTACTCTTCAATTTTTTATATTCATAAAAATAATGACACATTATTATATATCTATAATGAAATCGTGAACCTTAAAAAAATACTAAAATTATATAGCTTATAATTTAAATATAAATATTGAATATAAAAATCAAATAAACCATTAACTCTCTAAATATTACATATTTTTTATCTACCTACATGACAGTTTTTGATTGAGGGGAGCAATTTTTTTTTTTCTTTTGCATAAATTCAATTTGAACTCGAGGAAAAAAAACTTTATTCAGATCATAATTTAAAAATGAATTAACACAACCAATTAACTATCGGTTCAAACGTGAGATCATTCATAAGTACTTCTGTTGCTGTGATGTGAGTAAATGATAGGTTTTGTTCAAGTGATAAGAGGCTTGGATCGCTTAACTAGAGATCGTTTAATCTAATTTTGTGATTAATGGAAAAAATATTAATTCGCAAGGAGACTCATCTTATATTATGCATAATAATTAGAGTATGATAACTCGTCGACTATAATGGATTCGAAATAGTGGAAAAAGATTTTCAAAAAAAAAAGGAAAGAAATAGTAGAAAACTTATGCATGGTTGCCCTCAAAAGTACAATATATGAAAATTTTGGTGTGACTGAATAAATTTAATAAGTCATGAAAGTACAAATGTACAAAGGTACTTTAATTTATAGACATACAATTTTAATTGATTTTGATTGTACTTATCATGTAGTCGGGAGTTAAATTCTTCCACAAATATGCTTATTCGATATGCTATTTGTATTCGATCCAGATCGAATATCATGTACACGAAGACAATGTTATTTCATTTGAACTAATGATCTCAAACGTTTCCATCAAGGTAAACGAAAGTCTATAGCTCTTCATTTTGAGGACTGGCATGGTATGGCATGTGATCTTATTGAGAAATATTCTGCGTTACTTCAATAAAGGATGTAGCGATAAATCGCGGTTTGATTCGACTTGATTCGATTCGTTTGATTTATCATTTTTGACTTGATTTATTGCAGCAATGTTGAAGAATTAATTCGGTTTAATTGAGGTATTATTCTACCCAAATTATAGCAGTCTTCATGGATTAAATCAAGTTAAATATCTTTTTATAAGATATAATCTCTACATAATATTTTTATTCTTATGGAAAAGATATTGAAGAGATTGATTCCTTATTGGAATAAGAATCTACATTGAAACCCTCTTTCTACATGTCTATATACAACAAGTTAAAGGCAGAAATATTGTTCACGCGTTTTACTGTTCACGAGCATTGTTCACGCGCACTGTTCACAAGAAGACATCTATCGAAGAACTGATTCAAGATAATCTTAGATCTTCTTGTTTGGAGTTTCTTAGGGCTGTAATGTTGTCCTTATCTATCTATTTATAAAGACACATATAAAAGTATATATTGCTATAAGTTAATATTTTTCAAAAAGAAATCCTACAGCCGGCTTGGTTGTAGTAGACTCTACTTAGGTTTTAGGTGTAGGTGTAGTTAGTCCCGGACTAGTTAGGGAATTTCTTATTATTATCGGTCGAAGAAGTAGAGTTTGTTTTATTAGGAGTTGGGAAAGCAGTATAGGTGGTATAGTCAGTTGAGGACTGATTAAAAGAAAAGTCCAGGTCATATTTGTAATCTCGAAAATAGTAAAGCAGTTTTTGGACGAGGTCCCGTGAATATAGAAATTATTTCAACTCCAAACCACGTAAAAATATTGCATACAATCTTTTCTTTATCAGTACTGCAATTTATTATTCAGATCGTTGTTTCAATTTTATCATTGCTAAAATAAATTGTAATTTAATCAAGTGTACTAAATAATTCGAATTAACTTGCATATCTTATATAATTAATACGTCCTAGAGTTTCAAAAGAAAAAACATCGTGGGTAAAAGACTTTCTTTATATCATTCATATATATATATATATATATATTTACATAAAACTAAAAACACTTTTTATAAGGGTTGATTTACATACATCTTCATTTCTCACGTTATATTCAACCTTACATATGATTTGACCTTTAGCTCATAAGGGTCTAGCTAGAGCCCAAAAAAATAAAAATTGTGCATACATATATGATAGTAACTTGAGCAAAAAGGCACAAAAGAAACTAAAACTACACAATTACAGCAAAATGCCGGATTGACCCTTAGCCCACAAATTTGATCGTCTAGGACTAAAAAAATAAAGATTGTGTATACTTTTTTTTATGCTTTAAAAGTTATATATATATGGTATAATGGAAAGAAATTTATAATATAATCCAAATTAGATAAATTAATTTTAAAATTATATAAATTTAAAAAAAAAATTATTTTTAGAGTAATAAAATGTATAAATATTTTATACTACCTCTATTTTTCAATAGTTGTCGTTTTGATTTTTTAGATTCATATAAAACTAGATATATCTACTCATTATTACATTCTATATAGATACATCAAATTTTGAACGAATTTGAAAAATCAAGACGTCGTCCATTTAAAGACGGAAGGAGTACAAAATAATTCTTGTAACAAAATGCTATTAATTTTTAGAGTAATATAAATGTATAAATATTATATGCGTGACAACTTTTATTCATAAATTTTAATTTTATAAAAAAAATATTAAAAATCTCATTTCTTCATTTTGCCTACGGATTCAAAATGGTTGAGCCGATCCTGATATACAATATATATCATAATTTCAAGTAATGCATCATTTATATATGCTTCTTTATGTAGAGGATGCGTGACAACTTCTATTCATAAATTTTAATTTTGACACCACAGTTCTAACCATCCATTTCATACACTTTTGATCTAAGGGCTAGTATTAAATAAAGTTAAATAAAATAATAAAAGAAATCACAGTGACTTTTTCTCTACATATCTTATTCCTACTATGAAATCATTCACTATCTCATGCCATCCACACCATCGTCGCCGAGAAAAAAACAATTCCCACAAAATCGTATCCATTGAATCCGACGAACACTATATTGAATGTACATAAAAGCATTCTAACAAAAAAGAATCATCTATTATTTAATTTTTATTATTATCTCTGTTCAAAGTCCATTTGGAACGGAATGAAAAAGTTACATATGATGGGTTTTATTATGCAATCAACCAACCCAAGTTAATCAACCAAAATTATAATGAAAAAATAAATTAATTTTGGATGATAATATATTTATGAGGAGTGAATCGATTCGTAAAACAAACTAATTTTTAAGAACGTAAAATTTTTTGTTTAAATTGATTTACTATATTGTAAATCATCAACAGTAAGAGAGAGACTTTCGAAAAAAATTTTAGACAGTGAGAGATTTAATTTGAAATATTAATTTTAGTTTTAGAGAGATGATGTGAGAAAAGAAAGCATGTGAAATTTTTATTTTTAAATTAATTAACTATATTTAATCGTGATCATTCATTATGGATGATTAGAGATGTGATGTCAAAATTATTAACTTGACATTTGGTGTCAATTTATCCCGACTCTATATATATATAATTAGCTAGTACATATTTGTAAATAACAGCATGGCTTTTTTGTCATTTATTTATTTTTAATATGGCACTCACTTTAAATTTCAAAGATTCCACCGAATGTAACTTTCCCTACAATCAAACATATGGAATGAGTTGTTGCTAAATCATTATCTTCCTATGTTTATTTTTCTTTTTCTCCATAGAGAATATGTTATTCATGATTTATCCATATAGCATAGATGCGATATTTGCTTTATTTTTTTTCACCTCATAAAATGAATGATAGAAAATTGACGCCGTTTGATGAATTCTTTTTCTTTCTTTTTTTTTTTAAAAGGAAAATGAAAGGTTCTTAAATTTTTTTAAAAATTCAGTATGAATTTATGATTTATAAAACTGTTTTACAAAAAGACACAACTGATGGTTACTAAATACTACTAGTTGTCCTTTTGTATGGAGCGGAATCTTTATTGATGGACCTTTGGCAAGAAGAAGGAGACCGCACAATAATAGATTAAAAAGAAAAAAACAGGGAATCTATATCTAAAATGAAGATATAGGAGTATAATATACAAAAGATTTAGATTAGAGCAATAGAATCATCCATTTATGTACATAGCATCTCACATGCTATAAAATATTTGGATGCTTATCGAGACGTGTTAATCTATGTGATTATAAGAGAATCTTAACTACTATAAAATTATTATGTGTTAATCTGTGTGCGATTAGAATCTTAATCAAGTACTAAAATTTTTTTTATGTAATTTTATATCCTCTTTAAGATTCGTAAACTCTTACTACCTTTTGCTTACGATTTTATCTAGTTCTGATGGTGAGAATTTCCATACGGCGATTATCGAAAATTGATCTGATTTGACTCAATCATGAATATTACATCAATACCATCTTGTTAAAATTGGTCTGGACCACCCTGTGTAGAAAAAGCATGTTGACATAACCCTGAGTTTTTACTTTTAGGTTCGTTTGACCCGTGTTAATTTTCTGTTAAATGTTGCTGACATGGCAGACGGAAATATGACGTGTAAGAACGTTTGTTAAACTTCATTAAATTTGAGCCGAGAAGAATGAACCAAAAGTGAATCGAACATGAACTAAACTAAAACTGAATAGATCTCCTGGTA